>NC_058130.1:382902874-382912874 GCF_016433145.1 Gracilinanus agilis
TATATATATATATATATACACATATATATAAAATTTATAAAATAAAATATATAAAATTCTGTTCTCTGCTGAGAGAAGGAAAATGTTTTATTATCTGTTCTCAAGGACAGATAATATAATAATAATAATAATAAATATAATAAAATTTAATAAAAATAATTTTTAAACTGAAAAAATTTATTTGCTTCTAAAACACCCCAAATACTGGTTACTATAATTACTCCGAGTTTTTTTTTTAAACATTTTAAGAAATTCCACATTATCCTTGTCATTATGTATATTGTTCTCCTGATCCTGCCTTCTTCACTCATAAGTTCATGGATTCCCCCTGATGTTTTTCTGAATATCCCATCTTTCTCCTTTATTTGCAATACTCTACCATGGTTTATTCAGCCATTATATGCACTAATCTGATTTAAAACATCCACTTTGGTGACATTCCCCTCAGCTGAGCTCCCTTTAAGTTCTAAGGAGGCTCCACTCACATAAAAGATATGTGGGAACCCTAAGTCATCTCTCTTAAGCACCAGAGCTATGTTTGCACTGGGGTCATTCTTGACAGCTTTGGTGGTACCTTTTACATGGGAAGAGCTACAAAGTTACCCCAGTGATGCCTCATTATATGTAATAAATTTCTGAAAAGTTATCAGTTTACCCAGACTCCTAGAGATTTCAAACAGGCAGACTTTAGAGATAATCTCTTGCAATATTTTAATTTTAAAGTTAATGAAATAGAGGCTTAAAGAAAAGGAAACTTTGCTTCCAGGCCCCATGAGGTCTTCTTGTACCGCTCACTCTCTTCCACGTGGAAGGAGAAGGAATATGTAGATGCTGGATGGAGGACCTGCAAGTTTTTCTTTTTGTTGTTGTTGAAAACTATGACTTCATTCACTTTCACTAAGCAAATTAGCAGCATGGCTGGATCTTAAACCTCCATTTTCTGACTTCTAGGTCAGAGTTCTTTCTATCAAGCTGGATATAAATGGAGTCAGATTTTTAAGGCAGTTGGAGATCTATGGCTACCAGTTTCTGATATCCATGTGCCATATCCTGTGTGATATCATGTGTACGTTTGGCCAATATACAGGGATAAGTTAGTAGGAGTGGTTGTGGGTAGTGTTGAGTAATCTACTTTAGAATTGATCTGTAGCAAATGTGGAGGATAGGGAGAGAGTTATGCTTACACACATACATAACCTTACTGCTAGTATAATCATTGGATTAAATCAGTGGTTCCCAAACTTTTTTGGCCTACTGCCCCCTTTCCAGAAAAAATATTACTTAGGCCCCTGGAAATTAATTTTTTAAAATTTTAATAGCAATTAATAGGAAAGATAAATGCACCTGTGGCCATCACCGCCTCCCTGGATCGCTACAGCACCCACCAGGGGGTGGTGGCGCCCACTTTGGGAATCACTGGATTAAATAATGGGTTTGTGATATTGGCTTTTGTCAGTTAACTGTTCTGACTTCCTAGGGAAGTGTCACTTATGGCATTTTAGGGCCATAGGTTACAGGCTGAATATCTAAATGAGTATAAGGTAAATTTTAACAGAATGACTGATTGTATATATTATTACCTGTAAAATAGCCACCATTTGTGCAGGCGTACTGCTTTACCCAGACCTGATGTCAGGGGATCAAAGAAGGAATTTCAGCTTGAGTGGGGCTAACATAGCCCATGGAATGGGTTTGAGCATTTGGGACTGCAGCTACCCTTAGGAATGTCAGTTAATTTGCTTCAATGACCATTTATTAGACATATGTAATATGTCAGGTGCTTTGAGGGATCCAGAGTCACGAGGAGAAAAATGCAAAAGTTCTTGCTTCTACAGGAAGTTATGTTCACTTGGAAGAGTTAATAATCATGATTGTGAGTATTCGAGGCAGTACTTTCCCTCCTCAAAGCAATGTTGTCACTCATACTAGTTAATTCAGGACCAATAGATTTCCCCTTTCCCCCAACTTGTTTACACTAATAATTAAGTATATACCTGCCAATTTTTTTGCTTTCCTTTGTGTGGTTGAATTATCTCTTTAGTTTACTTACTTTCTGTCTCTTTAGGATAAAGATCTGGCAGATTGCCCTGGTTGGGAACAGTGTTTTCCTGGCAAATGCCTTTGGGACCCAGGCCAGAAGAGAAGAGGAACACAGGGACATAGGGAGAGCTATAGCTACTTGAAATAGGTTGAACCTGCTATGATCCCCAAAAGGCACATAATCTAAGGAGAGCTCTATCCCACAAGACTAAGCATTTTTAAACCTAGGAATGTTTTGCTACAGCTTCTCTTTACTTCAAAGTCAATGAACTCCTAGGACACAACCAATAAAATAACTTTCTAAAGCATTATACTCTAAAACTTTTAATTGTGAGGGATCAGAATGGTTCTGAATAGATTGGACCTTAGTGTTCTGAAGGGAATATTAATCTTATTTGAATTTCCACCTCATCCTACCAGTTTCTACTGAAATCTAAGAAGATTCTTAGACACAGGTCAGTGAGTTTGAAATCACTTCTAGTTTTCATGAGGAATTTGATACAGCTTACTTTTTCACATGTGAAAGGGAAGCACTAATGCCAGTTCTGGATTAATGGTCTAAGAGTTTCTTTTGGTTTTGGCTCGAAACTATGGTTTCATTTGTCAGTTAATAGACATTATTTATAAGTGCTAAGGACACAAAGAAAGGCAAAAGACAGCTTTTGCTTTCAAGAAGTACAGTTTAGTGAGGGAGATAACAGATAAACAAGCCTGTACAAATAAGATCTATACAGGGAAATATCCAATAGAGGTAAGGCACTAGAAATAAGGGGAATCAGGAAAATCTTCTTGTAGAAGGTAAGATTTTAGCTGGAACTTGAAGGAAACCAGAAGTTGGAGATGAGAAAGAAATATCCAGAAATGAGGGATAGACAGAGAAAATGCCCAAAGCTAAGAAATGGACTGTCTTATTTGAGGAATAGCAAAGGAGTCCAGTGCCATTGAATCCCTAAATATGTGGAAGCTAAGAAGACTAGAAAGTGGACGGAATGGATGTTGAAGAGTTTAAAACAGTGATTCCCAAAGTAGGTGCCACTTCCCCCTGGTGGGTGCTGCAGTGATCCAGGAGAGTGGTGATGGCCACAGGTACATTTATCTTCCCTATTAATGGCTATTAAAATAAAAAAAAATAATTTCTAGGGGCGCTAAGTAATATTTTTTTCTGGAAAAGGGCATGGTAGGCCAGAAAAGTTTGGGAACCACTGGTTTAAAAGCTGAACAGAGGATTTTAAATTTGATCCAAGGTAATTGGGAAGAACTAGAGTTTATTGAATGAGGAGGGACAACATGGAGCCTTAGAAAGATCACTTTCTTAGCTATATGAAGAATGGGCTAGAGTGGAGGGGAGACTTGTGGCAGGTAGACCAATCAGCAGGCTATTGCTGTAGTCCAGGTGTGGGATTATGAGAGTCTGCAAGAGGGTGGTGGCAGTGTCAGAAGAGAGAAGGTGGGATATATGTGAGAGATGCTACAAAGGATTTGTCAATAGATTAGATGTGGGGTGACAGGGAGAGTGAGGAATAACATGTAATTTATGAGCCCAGGGGCCTGGGAAGATAGATGGTGATGCCCTGGACAATAATAAGGACGTTTGGAAGGGAAAAGAGTAAAGAAAATATAATTAGAGGGACTGCTAGGTGGCTCAGTAAAAAAAAAAGCCAGACCTGGAGATGGGAGGTCATGGGTTTAAATGTGGACTCAAATACTTCCTAAGTGTGTGATCCTGGTCAAGTCACTTAGCCATTATTGCCTAGCCCTTGCCACTCTTCTGCCTTGGAACTGATACTTAGTATTGATTCTAAAACAGAAGGTAAGAGTTTAAAAAATGAAATAAAATTAATCCAGTTTTGGACATGTTGAGTTTATGAAGTCTCTGGGACAGCCAGTTAAGATGTCTAGCAGGTTGTTGTAGATATGAGACTGGTCTTCAAAAGAGAGATTAGACCTGGATAGAAAGATTTGAGAATCATCAGCAGTGATATGAGATCACCAAGAGAAACAGAATAGAGCAGTGATTCCCAAAGTGGGTGCCACCACCCCCTGGTGGGTGCTGCAGAGATCTAGGGAGGCGGTGATGGCCACAGGTGCATTTATCTTTCCTATTAATTGCTATTAAATTAAAAAAAATTATTTCCAGGGGGCTAAGTAATATTTTTTCTGGAAAGGGGGTGGTAGGCCAAAAAAGTTTGGGAACCACTGGAATAGAGGAAGAAGAGCAGAAGGTCTGGGGCAGACTCCTGAGGAAAACCATAGTTGTGGGTGAATGACTTGGATGTGAGTCCAGGAAAGTAAACTGAAAAGGAGTGATCAGATAGGAAAAAGGAGTCCTAGTTAGAAAAGTGTCATGAAAACCAAAAGAGAAGAGAATACAAAGGAAAAGAGATGATCGACATTGTCAAAAGCTTCAGAGAAGTAAAAAATGATGAGAACTGTGAAAAAGACATTAGATTAAATAATTGAAAGATTAATGATAACTTTGAGGAGAGCAGTTTTGCTTGAATATTGAAGTCAGAAGCTAGACTGCAGAGAGTTATGAAGAAAGTGAGAAGAAAGGAAATAGTGGTACCTGTTATAGTCTTCTCAAGGAAAGGGACAGGAATAAAGCAGGAATGGAAGGATCAAATGAGGGTTTTTTTGAAGATGGGACAGACATAGGCATGTTTTCAAGCAATAGGGAAGCAGCCAATAGAGAGGGAGAGATTGAATATAAGTGAGAGAGTGAGGATAATAGAGGGAGCAATCTGTTGGAGAAAATGGGATAGAAAGGCAACACTTATGTATGCAGAGGGTGTTTCCCTTTGCCTTGGCAAGGAGAGAGATCAATCTCTTTATGTGAGACAAGGTAAGGGTAAAGAAAGTGGCAGAGGGCATCTGGCAGATATGAGGTGAAAAGGAAATTCTTAGTGTATGTCTCCATTTCCCCACCCCCCCAGTAAATTATATATAAAGTGAGGTCCTCAGCTGAGGGGGCAGGGTAGAAAAAAGGTGAAGCATGTGAGATTTGAGGAGGTCTGAATAAGTTTGCAAAAGTTGCTAAGGTGAGTGAGATAGTGAGTTAAGTAAAGAAGCATAAAAAATGGAATTGCAATTATGAGGAACCAGTTGAAATTATTTAACATAAATTGATGGTGAAGTAAGCATGGCTTGGAATGTTCTTTTTTTTCTCTTTTAATAATAGAAATTATCCCTTCCCTCTCTTCCCTACACCACAGAGGGCATCACCCAATAAAAAGATATGCATATATAAATTATGTCTTTTGTGTTTCTTTTTTCCCAACAATTTCATTTTTTAAATCCAAATTTCATAAAACCAAATAAAACAAGCATTTCCATACACTAAGAAAAAGTTTGTACATAAGTGAAATCACAAATCTCTTATATGTTTGGCTTACTTTTTATTCATATCTACATAAAAAAAACTCTATGAAACTTTCAAAGCTTTCCTGTTTGTCTGTTTCTTTCTGGATATCCTGTTCTAGCTTTTGCAAACCTTTTAGAGATTGCATGTCCAAATTGCACCTTAAAGCTGCATGTGAACCCCCTGCATTACCCTGGAAACAGAGGGAGGACATGCTTGAGCTAAACTTAATCCTTCCCATACTGTTTTCCAATTCTCCCAGTGGAAGACATGCCTGCATTGGGCTCCTGGACAGAGGGGCAGGACATGTAAAAATATCCTTAGGTGCTGCGGAAAGGGGGAACAGAGCAGCTCTCTCTGGCATGCCAGGGCATATGTGCCATGCCTTCACTAATATGGTTTCTCTTCTTTTATTTATTTATTTAGTTTGTTTATTAATATAATTTATTTGCAAGTGTCACAAGTCCTCCTCCCCTTCCCCTCAACACAGAGGGTATTATCTGGAGACCAACACATTCATGCAAATTGTCTTTTATGTCTCCCGTTTCTGTTTACACTTTGGAAGCAATATTCACAATTTATCCTTAATTTTAGTCGTGGATAATGTCCTGTTGGTTCTACTCATTTCACTGTTCATTATCCTATGTAATTCTTTCCAAGTTTTAAAAAAATTAGCCTGCTCATTGCTTCTTATGGCATAGTAGTATGCCGTCACAATCATATACTACAATTTGTTTAGCCATTCCCCAATTGGTGGGCATCCATTCAATCTCTAGTTCTTTACCATCACAAAGAGAGTTGCCATAAATATTTTGGAACATATAGGTTCTTCTCTTTTTTCCCTGATCTCCTTGGGACACAGACCCAGAAGTGGCATTGCTACTACATCTAAGAGTATACAGTTTTATAACTCCATGGATGTTTTCATATTTCTTTTTATCATTTCTTTCTTTGGAGGTGAACATTCACAAGGCATTTTTCAAATATTAATTCTGAAGCTGTGTATAGTGTTCTCTTGGCTCTACTCATTTTACTTTTTGTTATTTCATATAAGTCTTTTCAAGTTTTTAAAAAATTAACTTGCTCATTGTTTCTTATGGCACAGTAATATTCCAGGTTTTATGATTTTCTCCAGCTTTGTTGTATGGCATGTGAGTAAGACTGAAGGCAGTGGATAGTGAGAGTAATCTAAGGCTGAGGCCTATATGTAGAACCTCTACCGATCAGTAACTTTGTGTGTCTTAACATGCTCATATGTTTATATAGATGTGTATTTATATTGAAAAAATACATAAATATATAATTTTTTCCAGACATTTAATCAGAAAAAAAATCTGCCTTCTTATCCATCCATCTGAACCTTCCACCTCCCACTTGAGATTTTGACTCTATCTGGTTCTCTGCCTGATGTTCCTTGCTGTGTCTCTTGAGAATAAATATTAATCAAATTGTGAAAAGAGGAGAGGTTGATCCCTTTCTAAATATATTTTGCATGCTGATACATGTATAACCCAGATTGAATTGCTTGTTAACTCCTTGAGGGGGAGGGAAGAAGGGAGGGAGACAACATGAATCATATACATTTGGAAAACTTATGTGTAAATTTGTTATTAAAATAAAACAAAACGGCCTCAGACACTTTCCAGCTGTGTGACCCTGGGCAAGTCACTTGACCCCCATTGCCCACCCTTACCACTCTTCTACCAAGGAGCCAATACACAGAAGTTAAGGGTTTAAAAAAAATAAAATAAAACAAAAGCCAAAAAATAAATATATAAAAATCCCTTCCTGGTTCTGTAAGAGAGCTGAACCACTTTTCCTGGAAATATTTCAAATACCTCCTCCCTCCCCACTACCAGTCTGATATTCCACAACAAAATTCAAAGAGTGTTTATTAAATACTGATTATGTTATTCACAATGTGCCATGCTAGGGACAGTTTATGTGTGTGTGTTTGTGGAGATATGATATAATTTCATTATTCAGTTATCATTTTTGACTCTTCATGACTCCTTTTTGAATTTTCTTAGCAAAGATACTGGAGCGGTTTGCCATTTCCTTCTCCAGCTTATTTCACAGATGAGGAAAGGAAGGCAAACAGAGTAAAGTGACTTGCCCAGGATCATACAGCTAGTAAGTGTCTGAGGCCAGATTTGAACTCAGGAAGATGAGTCTTCCTTACTCCAGACCCACAATTCTATCCACTGTACCACCTCGCTGCTCCTAAATGTATTGCCTGAGATGATATAATATGCTATGATAAATAAAGAAACATTTAAGGTAGAACGGACTGCCTTAAGAGATACATGTTTCCTCCTCACTTGACAAGATGACTGCTTGTTAGGGAAATGATAGAAGAGACTCTTGTGGGATGGAGGACCTGGAAGTCTTCCAATTCTGAGTTTCTATAATTCTGACTTTGTTAAAATGCAGTTCTTACCCTCAAAGAGCTTCAATATAGTAAGAGAGATAAGACATATACAAGAATAAATGCAAGGATGCCTGTGATTTTCTTCTTCTAGAAGCTCTCTAGAGAAAGAAATTTTCTCTACTAGTGTAGATAAGCAGCTATTCTGCAATTTATAATTTTAGAGTCACTGAGAAATTAAGTGATTTTCCAAGGGTCAAATATCCAGTATGTGTAAGAGACATGACTCAAACTCAGATCTTCTTGACTCCAACGTTGACTCTCGCCACATTACACTATGCTGCCCATATTAACATAAATTAGAATGTAGTAAGTATCCTCCACTATCTCTCAGAGTCTAAGTTCAGATTCGGTGTTTTTATGACACTATCCATCTCAGTCTCTGCCATCCTCTTCTCCCTTTGCCTTCAATCCTTTCCAACATCAGGGCCTTTTCCAATGAGCCTTGTCTTCTCATTATGTGGCCAAAGTGTTTAAGCTTTAGCTTCAGTATTTTATTTTGCAGTGAAGAGTCTTAATTACTTTCTTTAAATATTGACTAATTTGGTCTCTTTGCTGTCCAATGGACTTTCAAAAATCTTCTCCAGCACCACAATTCAAAAGTGTTGATTTTTTAGCACTCAGCTTTCCTCCTAGTCCAATTCTCATAGCCATCTATTGCTACTGGAAAAATCATAGCTTTTGAGTGTTGACCTTTGTCAGCAAGGTGATGTCTCTGCTTTTAAGTACACGGTCCAGTTACTGGAGTGGTTTGTCATTTCCTTTTCAAGTGGATCACCTTTTGTCAGAAATCTCTCCTATGATCCATCCATCTTTGTTGACACTGCATGGCACAGCTCATAGCTTCTTTGAGTTATGTAAGTCCTTTCCCTAGAACAAGAAGTTAGTGATCCAGGAAGGTCGGATCAAAACTTATTTTGTATTTATCTCATCTCTATAGTGCTTAGTACAGTGCCTAACACATAGTAGGGACTTAATAAATACAAATTGATTATATGCACACAAATTCTTTTCTTATATAAGCTTTTTGAGAGAAAGGATTGTTTCATTTTTGTCTTTATATCCCCTTGAACTGGGAAAAATCACTAAATCTTTTAGTGCTCCAGGAAACTCTTATGGCTCTAAGTTATAGAACAGTTGCTCGTCTGACTCAATGTTTCCTTCCTTCCTGGGAAATTGTCTATGACCAGTTAAATTACAATTCTGAACCCAAAGAAAGCAATATATGAAGTATTATGCTAATAAATAAAGGAAATAAAACTTTAGATGACTCATAGTCTTTTACATTCTGGAATATAAAGTCAAATGAGTAACTACTGTAGGACACAAATACAGGATTATAATAGTGATTGACAGTGATTTTGCACTTTTCCTCAGTAAACTTTTTCCATGGGATCAATTCTCCTTTCAAGAAATTCTTCTCTTCATTTGGATTTTTGAACCTTTTACCAACTGAACTATTCTGTTTTTCAAGATATTAATTTCTTCCGTATTTTCTTGTACCTCCTTTATCAAGCTGTTGACTTTCCCCCCATGATTTTCCTGTATCACTCTCATTTCTTTCCCCAATTTTTCTTCTATCTCTCTTATTTGATTTTTGAAATCCTTTTTGAACTCCTCCATTAATTCTTTTTGGCCTTGAGATCAATTCCTATTTGCCTTAGAGTCTTTGGATGCAGCAGTATTGGTTTTGTTGTCTTCTGAACCTATGTTTTGGTCTTTGTCACCAAAATAACTTTCTATGTTGTGTTTCTTTTTCTGGTGTTTGCTCATTTTCCAGTCTTTTTCTTTTCTTTTAATTTAAAAAACTATTCAAATTGAGCTCTGCACCTGTGGTGAAGGATCACTGTTCTAAGCTTCAGGTTTTTTTGTGCAGCTCCCTTCAGAGCTAGCTCTGGGGATCTTTCTGCTTTCAGTTCTTTCAAGGTGGTGTCACATAAGAAGAGGTGTATTTAATACTCTCCTGGGCTGGACCCTTGTCTGTGAGTAACCCCACTTTTTTACCCCTTGGAACTGTGACCAAGGTCCCTTCCTCCTTTGTGGCTGCAAGTGTTGGTATATGCTACCTCTCCTCCTCACCCTGAGATCATGCCCTCCACAATGAGTTCTGTGTATGGGCAATAAGAGACAAGTCTTATATCCAGAGCCAGTAAAAGGACCCCTGTAATCTTCTT
>NC_058130.1:382917874-382978227 GCF_016433145.1 Gracilinanus agilis
GTCAGGAGCCTGTTACAGTGGTCTGCGTGAGAGATGATGAAGGACTGGCTTAATAATAATAAATGCTAGTATTCACATATTACTTTAAGGCATACACAGTTCTTTCCATATTTGATTTCATTTGATCTTTGATCTGCTATTATTATCACCATTTTGCAGATGAGGAAAATGAATTGGAGACAAGTTAAGTGACTTGATCAGGGTCACACAGCTAATGAATATTTGAGGTAGGATTTGAACTTGGGTCTTTCTGACTCCAAGTTCTGCACTCTAGTCCATTATGTTACTTGTTGGGGTGGTTGTGCCAGTGAAGAGAAGGGGGCAAATGTGATATCATTGAGATAGGATTGACATGAGTTGGTAACAGATTAAATGGAGGAAGACGAGGGGAGTAACAGTAGAGATTTTAATTAGAGCCAATTCCAAAGAACTGGAATGAGGACTCTATGTGGAAGAGTTTAAGAATGAAATGGGTGGAGGGTAGCTAGGTAGCACAGTGGATGAAACATCAAGTCTCAAATCAGGAGGACTTGGGTTCAAATCTGGCCTAGGACACTTCCTAATTACGTGATCCTGGACAAGTCACTTAACCCCGTTTGACTACCCTAGGGCTGTTACTAAGATTGAAAGTGAAGGTTAAAAAAACTAACTAAAAATTAAAAAGAAATGGAGACACGATCAGTTCAGACCTTTCAGTTGGTGGCATGTGCCTTTCTTTCCTAAATAAGTGATTATGTGGTAAGAGGTAATTCAGTATCTGCATTGGAGTTAGTGGCTGGGAGAAGGGTGGGAAAGGGAGTCTGTCCCCTGGGCTTGAGTCCCAAAGATCTTTCTTCAAGGATCCTTTTATTTTTAATAGGCAGGGAGAGGATCCCGCTGGCCTTCAAATTGTTGTCCACACACATAAAACCCAGTAGAATTGCTCTTTGGCTGTGAGAGGGGGGTGTGAGGAGAGGAGGGAAAGAACATGAATCATGTAACCATGGAAAAATATTCTAAATAAGTTAATTAAATAAAAAGTTTCAAATAAAAAAAATAAAGCCAATGTAAATAAAACAAACAAACAAACAAACAAAAAACCCTTACCTTCCATCTTGGAATCAATACTGGGTATTGGTTCCAAGGCAGAAGAGCAATAAGGGCTAGGCAATGGGGGTTAAGTGACTTGCCCAGGGTCACACAGCTGGGAAGTGTCTGAGGCCAGATTTGAACCCAGGACCTCCCAACTCTTGTCCTGGCTTCCAATCCACTGAGCTACCCAGCTGCCCTCCCCCCTTACCACTTTTATGCCTTGGAACCAATACACGGTATTGATTCTAGGAAGGAATGCAAGGGTTAAAAAAAAAAAAACTAAATCATTAGCACATACATAATATATGCATGGATCTTCTCAAGGGTTCTGCCACTAAATCATCTGACAAATATCAGGAGACTGGCCTTGGGTTGGTCTCTCAAAGAGAATTAAGGGCCTTATGGAGCTATTTATGCTCCCTGCCCCTCACTCTTACCTTAGGGTTCTATAATAGGATTGTTAACAGATCTTTGGGGAAGGGAGAATAAATCTCCAATTCACAAAGATCCTTCAAAGTCCTTACTTTTGAATACAGGTCTATATAAATATGTACTACATAATAAAAATATAGTAATAAAACTATAGATAATAAATGTGGGTATATGGAAATGTATATGTGTTTATATTTTTATAGCAAGCAGTGAGGAGATGCAGTGGATAGAGCTCTGGATCTAGAGTTAGGAAGTCCTGAGTTCAAATTTGACCTCACATACCTTGCCCTTTAACTCTTGTCTGCCACAGTTTCCTCATCTGTAAAATGAGTTAATATTAGTGCTCCCCATTTCTCCTCCCCATCCCCCCCCTGCAGGGTGATTGTGAGGATTGAATAAGATTCCAAAATGTTTTGCAAACCTAAAAGCTCTATTTCAATGCTGGCAGTTAGCTATTTATTTAGATTTCCCAGAAAGAAGAGGATCCTTGAAATTATACCATTTTAAGAGGTACATTTATGCTTATACATTGTTCTTATTCATCTTTTTGAGTCTCATCCAACTCTTTGTGACCCCATTTGGGATTCTCTTGGCAAAGATATTGGAGAGATTTATCATTTCCTTTTCCAGCTCATTTCAAAGATGAGAAAATTGAGCAAACAGGCAGTTTTTTTGTCTTGCCAAAGGCAGCTGGGTGGCTCAGTGGATTGAGAGCCAGGCCTAGAGACGGGAGGTCCTAGGTTTAAATCTGGCCTCAGATACTTCCCAGCTGTGTGACCCTGGGCAAGTCACTTGACCCCCATTGCCTATCCCTTACCACTCTTCTGCCTTGGAACCAAGACAGTATTGATTCTAAGATGGACAGTAAGGGCTTTAAAAGTCTTGCCTAGGGTCATATGGCTAGGAAGGGTCTGAGGCCAGATTTGAGCTCTGAAAGATAAGTCTTTCTGACTTCAGATCTGGCACTCTATCCACTGTGCCGTTTAGCTGCCCATCCTTATAAATATCGTAATAAAAAGGAGTCAAAGAAATCACAAACCAGATACCGTGAAATAATTCAGAAAAGCCACTGTTTAAGAGGCCCAACAATGGAAATGAAGATCACTCTGAGGCTAGAAACCTGGGAAATCAGGATGCTATCAACAGAAAAAGGGAAAATAGGGGGAGGAGAAGGTTTAGCAAGGGGGATGATAATAAGTTATGGTCTGGACATAGTGAGTTTGAGGCAGCTATTGGCTATTCAGTTGGAGATATCCAAAAGTCACTTGATGACTAAGAACTGAAGCCCTACCTGGATATATGGTTTTGAGAGTCATCTGTAGAGAGATGATGAAGGAACCCATAGAGAGAGAGAAAGGGGACCAAGGACAAAGCTGTGGGGGTAGCTCCACCTCAGGTAGGAGGAAGGATTGTAATGATATTCTGTCCAAGGAGCCTGAGGAATTATCAAACAGGTAAGAGGAGAATCAGGAGGAAGCATCATATCACACAGGGAGGAAACAGTATAAAGTAGAAGGAGGATGGTCCTCAAAGGCAAAATGCTCCATAAAGCTTGAGAAGGAAGGGACTGAGGAAAGGCCATTGGAGGTCAGCAACTAAGATATTCTGGGTGACATCAGAGAACAGTTTCGGTAGAATGATGAGGTTAGAAGACAGGCTGCAAGGAGTTGAGAAATGAGTGGGAGGAGAGGAAATGAAGACAATGAGGGCAGATTTCTTCTTCAGGATGCCACTTTGCTATTCCCCATTTCCCCAAGTGCCTTCAAGTAATTTTTTTGATATGATCTTCTTTCCCCTTATGTTGAAGCACTTTCCTGTGGACACACAACAGTTCATCACTGTCCTTCTTAAAATGTGGCATCTGCTATGAAATATAGCACTCCAGGTGAGGTCAGAGAATCCCTAGTAAAACATTATTATCACCCTTGTTCTGTGCAAGACTGAATCAGCTTTTGCAGCTACTCTGTCACACTTTGAGTCATATCAAACTTGCGGTCCACTAACATTCCTAGATCTTTTTCTGATGAATTGTCATCTAACAACTACTCCCCACATCATGCTTGCAAAGTTGGCTTTTTTAAACTCAAGTCCAAAAAGCAAAATGTATATAGGTAGGCAAGACTTGCCATGCAAACCTGGCAGCAGTATACTATATTATCATGCCTCCCTTCTGGGACCTGACAGCACTGTCCAAATTACCTGAATGCCCACAGTCAACCTTTTTAAAGTACCTACTATGCTACAGGTACTATATGGGGTGCTGCAGATAATGAAGGGGAAAAAAGGCAAATCTTCATCCTCAAAGAAGCTTATTGGGGGGAAACCATTTGTGTACTTGATCATATATATAAAATAGATAAAAGATAGATAAAATTTATAAAGTCATTTTAGGTGTGTAATATAGAAAATGCCTGAGTATAGGAGAAGGAAATGGCAAAGCACTTTAGTATCTTTGCCAAGAAAATCCCAAATGGGGTCACAAAAAGTCAGGTATTACTGAAATGTCTTAACTACAATGAGCTATAGGATAAGATCAGGACAGGTCTCATGTATGAGGTGTGGCTGGAGCTGAGTTTCGAACAAAGTTAGGGATGTTAGAAAGTGATGATAAAGAGGGAGGACATCCCCATTCCATGACCTGTGAGAAGGCAGAGATGGAATTTTAAATGTTTCAAAAAGAGATAGATGCCAGCTGCTATTGTTATTCCATTTTAACGTTGTGAATACTGAAGGAATTGATATAGACTTATGAGAATGGCTAATGGACTTCAGGATTCTAGCTCCAACCACTGCTTTAGACCTTTTTTAAAAATTAAATTAAATTTATTTTCTCCCAAATTATATGTAAAAACACTCTTTTAACATTCTTTTAAGAAAAATTTTGAGTCCCCAATTCTTTTCCTTCTTTCCTCTCTTCTCCCTTTACTGAGATGGTAAGTAATCTGATATAATTTTTGCATGAGCTTTTATGTAAACCATTTTCCATATTTGTTCTTTTGTAGGAGAAAACTTGAACAAAAAAATGAAGAAAGATACAAAGTGAGACACAGTGTGCTTTAGTTTAGATTCAGACTCCATCAATTCTTTCAGGGGAGGCAGATGACATTTTTTATCATGAGTCCTTTGGGATTGTCTTGGATCATTGTATTGTTGAGAATAGCAAAGTCATTCACAGTTGTACATTATATAATGTTGCTGTTATTGTGTACCATGTTTTCTTGGTTCTGCTCATTTCACTTTGCATCAGTTCATGTAAATCTTCTCAGGTTTTACTGGAATTATACTGCTTATGATTTCTTATAGTACAATAGTATTCTGTCACAATCATATACACAATTTGTTCAATCATTCTCCAATTAATGGGCATCCCCTAACTTTCCAATTTTTTGCCACCACAAAAAGAGTTGCTATAATTATTTTTGTATATCTATCTATCTATCTATCTATCTATCTATCTATCTATCTATCTATCCATCTATCTATTTCCTCCTCCTTTCTTTTTTTTTATTTCTTTGGGATCCAGACCTAGTAATGGTATTGCTGGGTCAAAGGGTATGCAGCCCTTTGGTCATAGTTCCAAATTGTTCTCCAGAATGGATGAATCAGTTCACAACTTCCCCAACAGTGCATTAGAGTCTCACTTTTCACACATTCCCTCTAATCTTTGTAATTTTCCTTTTCTGTCATATTAGCCAATCTGATAGGTGTAAGGTGGTACCTCAGTGCTGCTTTAATAAGCATTTTCTAATTCATAGAGATTTAAAGCACTTTTTCACAAAATGATAGATAACTTTGATTACTTCATCTGAAAATTGTTTATATCCTTTGATCGTATCAATGGGGGAATAGCTTATATTCTTATACATTTGACTCATTTCTCTATGTTTTTAAGAAATGAAGCCTTATTGGAGAAACTGATAAATATCTTTCACTGTTATAATTACTATGTATTGCCTTCCACCCTGTTTTCCTTTTGTTTATCCCACTTTCTCCTACCCTGTCCTTCCTCAAAAATGTTTCATTTCTGACCACTGCCTTCCTCATTTTCCCCCTCCCTTCTATCAGTCCACCCATCTTCTCTTATCGCCTCACCTCCTTCTTTCCTGGAGGGTAAGATTAATTTCTATACTCAATTGAGTGTATATGCCCTTCCCTCGTTAAACCAGCGAGAATAAGGAACTTCCCTTCCTTCTCCTCCCATATCCTCCTCCTTTCATATCTTTTTTTGTCTGAGATAATTCACCCAATTCTATCTCTCCCTTACCCCTTCTCCAAGAGCACTCCTCTTTCTCACCCCTTTAGTTTTGTTTTTAGATATTATCTCATATTCAACTCATACCCTTGTCCTCTAGCTATACTCCTAATTGCCCTAATAATGATTAGGTTCTTAGGGATTATAAATATCTTCTCCCTATGTAGGGATGTAAACAGTTTAACATTATTGAATCCCTTATGATTATTCTTTCCCATTTACCTTTTTATGCTTCTTTTGAATCTTGTATCTTGGAGTCAAATTTTTATTCAGTTCTGGTCTTTTCATCAGGAATGCTTGAAAGTCCTCTATTTAATTGAATACTTGTTTCCCCCTGAAGGATTATATTCAGTTTTGCTAGTTGATTCTTGATTGCATTCCTCGTTCTTTTGCTCTCTTGAATATCATATTCCAGGCTCTTTGTTCCTTTAATGTAGAAGCTGCTAGATCTCATGTTAGCCTAACTGTGGCTTCACATTATTTTTAAATTCTTTCTTGTTGACTGCTTGTAATATTTCCTCCTTGACTTGAGTGTCCTGGAATTAGGCTATAATATTCCTGGGAGTTTTCATTTTGGAGGTGATGGTAGATTCTTTCGATTTCTATTTTGCCTTCTGGTTCTAGAATATCAGGGCAGTTTCCCTTGATAATCTCTTGAAATATTCTTTCTAAGCTTCTGTTCATGGCCTTTAGTTAGTTCAGTAATTTAAACATTCTCTCTCCTGGATCTATTTTTTGATTTCACTTGTTTTGCCAATGAGATATGTTATGTTGATTTTGTCTTTCTGGGACCTTAATAGTGTTTACTATCCAAGCACAAGCTTGATCTTGAAGTGATTGGATCAGCTAGGCTTGATTCCACAATCTGACTATGTTAACAAAGAGACCATGACTTTGTCCTCAACAAGGTAGGCTACCAGTTTAATAAGTAAAGGCTATCAGAGACTTGTAGATTTGACAGGGTCTGGATTGAAGGAAAGGGAAACTGGGAGGTGGGAGAGAGGGAAATAGGTGAACCATATTGAGCTTTTAACCTATAATAAATATAATAAATTAGGATGATATATAGAGATTTGGCCTAGGTGCTGAGTCCAGGGGACTTTAAGAGTCTCCCCTGGCTCAGAAGCTATTATAGATTTTTGGAAATATTGATGATGAAATGTTGAAGAATAATCTTGTTAGATGATTACGGCTCAGCTGCCTTATCATTGATATAATTAGCAAAGTAGTCTGAACCCTGCCAGTCTATACCAATCTCCACTCCTGGGGCCTTGATAGCAGACAAACTCCTGCCTCCCTAACCCAGAGAAAAGAGAGCCCTGAAACTGTTCAGCTCTCAGTATTTATAGAGGATCTTCCAACTGAAACTTAGCATGTGTCACCCCCTGCCAACTGACTGGGTTCTTTGTTCCATGGTTGATAAACTGTTGTTTGCAAATCCAAGGTGGCTATCATCTTGCCAGGCATAACAGATAGTTCACATTTTTTTTCTATTTTTCATTCTTTTGACTTATTTTGTTGTTTCTTGATGTCTCATTGAATCGTTAGCTTTCACTTGACCAATTCAAACTTTTATGGAATTACTTTCTTCAGTGAGTTTTCCATCTCTTTTTTCCATGTGGCCAATTCTATTTTTTAAAGGAATTCTTTTCAGAGAAATTTTGCAAATCCTTTCCCATTTGGTTAATTCCATTTTTAAAAGTAATTCTCCTTTTCAGTGGATTTTTGTACCTCTTTTACCAATTGTCTGATTCTGTTTTTTAAGGTATTTTTTCCTTCAATTTTTTTTGTGTTCCCTCAACTGAATTGTTGACTTTTCTCATAATTTTATGGTATCACTCTCATTTCTTTTCCAAATTTTCTTCTACTTCTCTTATTTGATTTTAAAAATCTTTTTTTGAACTCCTCTAGGAATTCTTTTTGGGCTTGAAACAAATCACATTTTTCTTTGAGGCTTTGGATACATTTTCTTCTGAGTTTGTATTTTGCTCTTCCCTGCCACCAAAATAACTTTCTATTTTCTCTTTATCTTACTTGTGCATTTTCCCAAACTTTTTTGTGTTGACTTTTAACGTTAAAAATGGTTAAAGTTGGGCTCTATTCCTGTGATGAAAGGATCATAGTCCCAAGGTTCAGGTACTTTGTACAGCTATTTTCAGAGCAAGCTCCTAAATTTTTAGTTCATCTGGGTATGTTTTAAAGAGAAGTGTGTTTAATTCTCTTCTGGCCTATGCACTCTTCTTTGAGGGACCGCAAGTATTCTTTTCCACACTGGAACTGTTCACTGCTTGCCTGTAGCCCAAAGTCCTGGTGTGTTAGTGCTCTACTTTCTCTGTAATGGTGATTTGGTACTGCTGGATCTGTATATGGGCAGTGCCACAAAGTTCTGCATCACAAAGCCAGGAAAGGGACCCTATAATCTCCTTCTGACCAGTTGTCCAATCCTTTTACTTTCCATGGGCTAAAAGTTCTGGAAACTGTTGCTGCTGATTCAGGCACTTCCAAGGCCTATGCTTTCTTGGCGAGGTAGGGTCTGCTTTGGCACTCTGGTTCTACTCCCATCCTGATGTGTGTCATTTTAGACTGAAAAATTATTTCACCCCATCTGTTTGTGGGTTCTGGTAGTCCAGAACTCATTTTGAGGTGTTATATCAAAGTTATTTGGACATTAATTTGGGAGAGATTATGAGAGGCCCTTTTCCACTGCTTTGAAGGAAAAAAAGAAAAATTAGTTGTTGATGAAAGAGAATTCATTAGAGTAAAGAAGAAGAAAGGAAAAGTGTAAATAAAGGCTGCACTAATTATTCACTTAAGTAAATTGATTCCATAAGCAAATCAGTGATTCTGTGGGGACAAAATTAAGGCTGAAGATATTGAATAAATATTTCTGGGAATAGATAGACATGAGGCCAGGCAGGGAGAATGGAAACTATTTGGAAGAGAAATTGGGAAGCACATTAAGAAACCAATGAGAAGCAAAATGAGAATGAACTTGTTGAAGCTCTGATTCTAAGGAGGGTTTTCAATAGACTGAGCAGTTTATAGTTTATGACTTTTAAATACTCTGGTTTTAAAAAGTGATGAAATGAATTCATCAATAATTTCCTCCCTGCCAAAATCATCCTTAGAATAGTTGTGTCAAACCCAAAAAGAAATGGGGGCAAATAAACCAAGATTCATTGCATTGCGTAGAAATTAGAAAACCACAATTAACATTGTGTTTTATTGTATTTTTATTCATTTTGTTAAATATTTCCCAATTATATTTTAATCTTGTGTTTGATACCTCTACTTTAAACTTTTCCTCCCCTCCTACAAAACCATTTCACATTAGTCAAACAACTCTGGGTATTTCCTTCATATCTCACACTTGTATCTATTTCTGTTTGGGAAAAATGGTTTTCCTAATGTAACCCCAGTCCAAAAGCCCACTGATATGGGACTCTCTCTTTAGTGTTGGAGCAGATTGCTAAAGCTGGTGAGAGTGAGAGAAAGGAAAGCTCTTCCTTCTTTTTGGAGCCTTCTTTGAGTTTCCTCGAGTAGCTGAGTCTCTTCAGGCTCTCCAGTCATTAATACTTCGGAGATGGGATTACATCAAAGTGCAAGCCTTTTCTTGGAGACCTCCAGTGAAGGAGAACCTCTCTACTACCCCTCTCATTAGCCCAATGCACTTTGGGATATTTATCATTGCTTGGATATAAGCTCACAGTAAGCCTAAACTTGCCTTTATAATTTCTATTCACAAATGCTAAATTAGCCTGGTCTTCAGGAGCCAAGATGAAACAGTCTAAATCCTCTTCTAACCAGCAGCATTGAGGACAAATACAGGCTCTATTTAGGTCTTGTCCTCTTAAAGTTATACAGTTCCATTTGCTTTACCTGATCTTCATAAGGTACGAGCTTGCCATCTTTTATCAACCTATTATCCTTCCTGGGACACTTTCCAGCTCATCATTGTCTTTCCTTTAAATGAGAGATCTGAACTGAACTGCACACAGTACTCTAGATGTAGTCTGACTGGAGCAAAATTGCTGTTTTTCAGTTCTGTGATTCTTTGTAAATCCATTTGGGCTTTTTTTGGCAAAGATTTTGTAGATGAGAAAACTCAGGCAAACAGGGTTAAGTGACTTGCTCAGGATCACATAGCTAGTAAGTGTCTGAGGACGGATTTGACCTGAGGAAGATGAGTCTTCCTGACTGCTCTGTTCACTGTGCCACTTAGCAGAACAGAATATAGAGCCATCACCTGCCTAATCTTGGACACTACTTCTATTTTTAAAAATAATAGATTCTATTGATAGCTTTGTTTTTTATTTCACCTAGATTCTCCTTTGTATGAATTATCCTTTCCCTACCAAAGAGTCATCTCTTTCAAAAAATTATTTAATTAATTGATTTAGAATATTTTCCCATGGTTACATGATTCATATTCTTTCCCTCCCCTCCTCCCACCCCGCTCCCATAGCCAATGCGCAATTCCACTGGGTTTTACATGTGTCATTGATCAAAACCTATTTCCATATTATTAATATTTGCATTAGGGTGATTGTTTAGAGTCTACATCCCCAATCATATCCCCATCAACCCATGTGATAAAGCAGTTGTTTTTCTTCTGCTTTTCTGTTCCCACAGTTCTTTCTCTGGATGTGGATAATGTTCTTTCTCATAAGTCCCTCAGAGTTATCCTGGATCATTGCATTGCTGCTAGTAGAGAAGTCCATTATGTTCGATTGTACCACAGTGTATCAGACTCTGTGTACAATGTTCTTCTGGCTCTGCTCCTTTCACTCTGCATCAATTCCTGGAGGTCTTTCCAGTTCACATGGAATTCCTCCAGTTCATCATTCCTTTCAGCATAATAGTATTCCATCACCATCAGATACCACAGTTTGTTCAGCCATTCCCCAATCGAAGGACATCCCCTCATTTTCCATTTTTTTTTTGCTACCACAAAGAGTGCAAGCCATCCCTTTTAATAAAGGTCCCACAACCAATTTGTCATTGATGGGATTAAAATCTAGGCCTTTCTGACTCCAGAGGAATAGGCTTTCTGTCTTCTTCTACAGAAGCCCCTTCTGTGTTCCTTATTAGGGCTTAACAAATAAAAACCAATCAATAAGAGAAAACATAACAGGGATAGGTAGGTTGAGTCAAGACCAAAGAGCTAATTTCAGCTAAGACAAAATCAATAGAAAGCCAATGTCTTTGGGTTCTTTTTTATATCATCAGGTATGGCAGAAGAATGCAAAATGCTATGGTCTTTGAAGAGCAAGAATTATTCAGAGAGGCAGGTGGTAGGTACAGAGAAATTATAGAGACTTTTTTTTCCTTGAGTAAGGAAGTTAGAATTTTAAAAATATACAACCCAACCAAACCTAGTGGAAACTGACTGAAGATTTTTGAACTACTGAGTATTGTTCAGCTCTGAAACCAGTTATACCTGGGGATGGATAAATAAGTGATACATATTCCAGACACACCATCCATACTCTATAAATATTAATTGAACAGAATCAAATTGAAAGTGGGAAATTCAGGAAAGTGAGCCAGTTCTTGTGAAGGTATGACAAAGCAAGCAGTGAATAAGGGAGGGGGTTATCCTTCAAGTTAGCCTGTTGTAAATTCTTTGCAGAAAGAGGACAGACTGCATAACTGATTTCTTCTCATTTGTACAGTGCAGTGACTGGGGTTCTAGTCCCAACTACCTCTTCCTGCAAGGCCAAACTACTCCATAAAGATTTCTGAAGCTTGAAATTTCCCTTCCACATGGCTGGGACAGCGAGGCATGACCGGGAAATGGCGATTCAGGCCAAGAAGAGGCTTGTTACAGCCACAGACCCCATTGAAAGACTCCGGCTGCAGTGCTTAGCCAGAGGGTCAGCTGGCATCAAAGGCCTGGGCAGGTAAGATGGAAGGAACAAATGATAGTGTGGTACGTTGACCAGAGCTCTAGCCTAGTTCAGGGGCAAATCCAGGCTTGTGAGCTTGCAACAGTTCTTTTTTCCTTTAACCCTTACTTTCTAACATACCAGCAACTCTAAGACAGAAAGGCAAGGGCTAGGCAAGTGGGGGTAAAGTGACTTGCCCAGGATCACACAGCTAGGAGATGTCCGAGGCCAAATTGGAACCCATGTCCTCCTAAGTCCAGTTCTGGTTCTCTATCCACTGAGCCATCTAGCTGCCTCATAGTTAGAGCACTGTATGCCACAATGTCCTGGCATTGGATTAGATGTTGGAGTTGCAAAGAGAAATCCTAAGAAGTCTTTGCCCTCAGGGAACTTGTTTTCTCTCTCTGATGGTTGCTGGGTATGATAGTAGTTAGTATGGTATAATGGAAAGAAGGTTGGCTTTGCATTCAGAAAACTTGAATTAAAAAACACTATTTACTGCTCACTACCTACATGTGACCTTGGGCAAGTCACTGATTTGTTGGACTTTGGTTTCCTCAGCTGCAAAAAAGGTGATTCGGTGAGATGACATCTACAATCCTTTATTTCTCTAAATTTATGATTCTATGAAACAATTTTGTTGTTGTTCAGTTGTTTCAGTCATGTTGGACTCTCAGTGACTCCAACTGGGGTTTTCTTGGCAAAGATCCTAGGGTGGTTTGCCATGTCCTTCTCTGGCTCATTTTACAGATGAGGAAACTGAAGCAAACAGAAGTTAAGTGACTTGCCCAGGGGCACCCAGCTAGTAAGTATCTGAGGACACATTTGACCTCAGGAAGATGAGTCTTTCTGTGTATCCTTTGTACCAACTCACTGTGCCTATGAAACCTTAAAGAGCTAATAAAATTGTCATCAGTAAAATAAGGGCTTTGGGCTAGCTTATTTCAGAAGACACTTGCAATTCTATGAATCCTAGTGGCTCTCCAAAGAGACTCAATGCCATACCCAAGAAAGACTGGATGGATGGCTCAATCTCCCTAAGATATAGTCTATTGCTTTCATTCCTCCCTTTTCCTCTATTCTTAAATAAAGCAAAAAAAAAAAAAACCAAACAAACCAAACAACAGTTTTTAAAGAGCATAAGAATCCACATGGACTCTTAGTTTATCTTATTTTGACTCTGAAAGACTGTGGGGCATTGAGGGGACAATGATCCTTTTCCCCCCACTTGGGTATAACCCAATCATCTTGGAGCTCCTTCAAATTGCTCAAAAATGTTTGTCTTTCATCCAATTTATCAATCAGCAATAAGCGTAAATTTATTAAGCATATTCCAAGAGCCTTGTACTATGTTAGGTGCTGGGAAAACAAAAACCAAAAAAACACATATAAACCCCCCAAGCAGTCCTTTCTCTACAGCAGCTTACATAAAGGGCTTTAAAAGTCCTTTATTCCACGGGTAACTGCAAAACTTTGACATCAAGAACAGGCTCACCCAAGGCATCTGAGAAACTTCTTGGAACAGTGAGATTCTCTCTGCTGGGTCGGACAGCTTCTATGCTTGAAGGGACCTGGACTTGCTTTAGAAGGATTTGGGGCATCTGCTGTGCTGTAGTCAGTCGACACTGTCCATAGAGTGCCCCCCCTGTACAGAGTGGGGAAACCAGGGGAGATGTTTAAAAATTAAAAACAGGCAAGGGATCCAGAATGAAATAAGAAATAGGCTGAAAAAAACTAAAAGAAAAAATTTAAACTCATACCTTCTGTCTTAGAATCAATAAATACTGTATATTGATTCTAAGAAAGAAGAGCAGTAAGGGCTTGACAATGGAAGGAAATTACTTGCCCAGGGTCACACAGCTAGGAAGTATCTGAGACCAGAATTGAACCCAAGACCTCATGTCTTTAGGCCTGACTCTTTATCTACTAAGCCACCTAGTTGCCATTCATCTTTTTTTTTTTTTTAAATGCCCACTGCAGTGCTTCAAATAGCTCAATATTTATAAGATATTTTCTAGTTTGTAAGATGTTTTATAAGCTATCTCATCTGAGCTTCCCTCAATTGCTGTGAAATATGTGCAATTTTCTAAATGAAGATACTAAAGCTCAGAGACATTGAGACTTGCCCATAGTAAATTCCTGAGGCAAGTGGCCCTGTGGATAGAGCATTGGGCTTAGAGATGAGAAAATCTGAATTCTTATCCAACCTCAGACACTTATTAGCTGTGTGACTTTGGGTAAATCATTTAACCTTGTTGGCCTCAGTTTATTCATCTATAAAATGAGCCAGAGAAGGAAACAGTAAACCACTCCAGTATCTTTGCCAAGAAAACTCCAAATGGGGTCATAAAGAGTTGGACATGAATGAAAAATGACTGAATAACAAATCCTGAATGTGACTCTGAATGTGACACACTCTGCTGCCTGGTACACAGTAAACAAGATTCACAGTATGTTCTTAGTAACTATCTGTTGACTTGACTAGATATAACTTAATTCTCTGTTCTTGGAGAAAATTAGTAGGTTCAATCTCTTTTGCTTGCTCCATCTAAACCTTTCTCTTAGAATTTCCTTTTAATGTGACCTTCAAGGTCCCTTCTGGCTCTAAATCCTATGATTCTATGAAATACAAAAGGTCTGGAATGGTTATTTATAGCAACAGAAAAAATAGCATCTCTTAAAGATCCTTAAATAGAGTCACATAGCAGAGTGACAAAGGTCCAGCCTTGGAGTGGAGAAGACCTGACTTCAAGTCCTGCTTTCTGAGACACAGTTACTCTAGGATCCTTTAAAGTCACTGAATTTTTCAATACCCCCAAATGACTTTCTTAGCCTGACTTGCAGATGAGTTGATGATCTCAGTTGGGGAATGAATTTCCACACTGGGAGTATCCTCTATTACAGGAAGAAGGAGTGAGAAAATTCTGGATTAGTTATTTCTTCTTCTTTGAAGCTGATTGACGTAGGTAGGTAAAAGTTAGCAAGAGACAGTACTTATCAGGAAGTAATCAATCCTTCTCAATTCCAGAAGTATTTATTAGTCTTTAGTAACACTTTCAACCTAAAATTAATTGAGTATGAAGGAAAGAGAATAAAAGTTTCTCCCAATACAAATTAGAAATGTGTTATTAGTCAGTAGCTTGGTCAAGGTTTCTCTCAACATTCTTTGCATTGTAAAGAATATTACAGAACTGGAAAGGACTCAGGAGATGATCTAGGTGATTTCGAACCAGAATAGAAATCTATAGAACAGTGATAAGTGGTCAGCCAGGCTTCACTTGAAAGCTTCAAATACAGGGTGTGGGGAACCCATTCACTACTTTTATTGTTGTTCAGTCATTTCTGTTGTGTCTGACTCTTCATGACTCCATTTGGGGTTTTCTTGCAAAAGTACTGGAGTGGTTTGCCATTTCCTTCTCCAGCTCATTTAACAATGATGAAACTGAGGCAAATAGGGTTAAATGATTTGCCAGAGTCACACAGCTAAGTGTTTGAGGCTGGATTTGAACTCAGGAAGTTCAATCTTATTGATTCCAATCCCAGTGTTCTACCCACTGTGCCATCTAGATACCCTTACTACATCCTAGGGCAAACTCATTTCTTTTTATGAAACATTTAGTTGTTTGGAAAACTGTTCATACCTTAAGCCTAAATCTGACTCTTTGCCTTTGCTTCTAGGTCTATGCTTTGAGGAGAGGCAGAACAAATCCAGTCATACTGGCCCTACTTTTTATTCCTCACACATACCATCTCCCATCTCCATAGCTTTGCACAGGCTGCTCACCATATTTCCTCACCACCCCATCTCTTAAAATGTCTAGTTTCCTCCAAAGTTCTACTGTACACAGTCTTCCTCTTCCCTAGATGCAAGTACCTCTCCCTTGAAAGTTACTTCCTATTTACTTTTCTATCTCTTGTATTTTAGTATGTATGTATATGCTGTTTGACCTACAAAATATAAGCTTTTGGAGAACAGGGGGATGTTTTTGTCTTTGTATCTCTGATACCTGACAGAGTTCCTGAGATAGAGTTGGCATTTAATAAATCCATTTCTGGATTGATTGGCTAAAGGAAGTCTTTTTCTCTCTTTTTGTGTAACAGCTCTTGAAACACTTGAAGACAGTTATCATATCCCCTTAAGTTTTTTCATTCTCTAATTTTTTTGACAGAATAGTGTGGCCATGATAACTCAGAAGGCTACCAAACCCTCTCAGACTTATACCAAGTCAGGACTATATGTCATATGTCATGGCCCATTTTTGTGTGTTGATCTTATTTCAAGCCAAATTCCTTCCCTTCTCTTCCCTTCTCTTCCCTTCTCTTCCCTTCTCTTCCCTTCTCTTCCCTTCTCTTCCCTTCTCTTCCCTTCCCTTCCCTTCCCTTCCCTTCCCTTCCCTTCCCTTCCCTTCCCTTCCCTTCCCTTCCCTTCCCTTCCTTTCCCTTCCTTTCCCTTCCCTTCTCTTCTTTCCTTTTCTAAAATGGGACCCTTCATCTGGGAATTGACTTACCCATTATGAAGGGGGAAAATTGTTCTTGCTACTTCATGTAGCAAGATTGGAAGATGAACCTCAACAGGGAGATATTATGAAGCAGTGGGGAATTTCCTGCCTGAATGGGTAGCCAGAGGACTTGGGTTTGACTCCCTGTTTATAAGCTCATGTAACCTCAGGCAAATTACTAAATGTCTCTTCACCTCAGTTCTCTCCTCCATAAATGACAGGGCTGGACTAGATGATCTCTAATGCCTTTTCCAAATATAAACCTTGAATTCTAGGATCTTCAAAGACCTAATTTCTGCATGGATTCACGTTCTGCCCATGGATGGTAGGTATGGCTGCATTCTGCCAAATGGAAGTTCTATTTCTCCCTTTGAAAAAGTTGGATCAAATAAGATAGAACAGCTGGATAGTATTAATTGCTCATATTTATATAGTATCTTGAGTTTTGCAGAGTACTTTATAGGTATACGTTAATTCCCTCTTGAGGTGTCTATCTTTTTATGATGAAAAACCTTGACACTGGTTTGCCTTTTTTTTAAACACATCTATTTTGCTCTATATGGCTGATTTATGTGTGTGTTTTCTTCAGAGTATTTCGGATCATGGATGATGATAACAGCCGAACCATTGACTTCAAAGAGTTCATGAAAGGGTTAAATGATTATGCTGTGGTGATGGAGAAAGAAGAAGCCCAAGAGCTCTTTAGTCGATTCGATAAAGATAGAAATGGGAAAATAGATTTTAATGAATTTCTTCTCACATTAAGAGTAAGTATCAAAGTACTACTACATCTGTGCTTGGTTTTTACAATTGTTTGTTCTATAGTTTAATTTTTTCTTTGGTAACAGTGATGGGCCAGATGAGGCCCCCTGAAATGTTCTATCCAACAGTGACATTATTCCTAATCTGACAAATACAATGAGTAGGATACAATACAATGAAACTTCGAAAGACTTGCCTTAGAGACAGACTGACAGATGAGCATTTCCTTTCCTTTGGCCCCCTCTTTAAAAAGTTTGCCCGTCACTGGATTAAAACATAATGGATGGACATCAGAGGAGAGGGGAAAAGAGTGCTGCCTGGGAACTTCTAAGGCTTACCATCATTTGGACCACTGGAAGATATGCAAATTCATTTTGAGACCTTTTGACAGTGAATGAGCTCTTCACACCCACTATAGCAGCACATTTCTATTAGGTTTACATTTTTTTTCCCTCTTCCTCTAGCCCCCAATGTCAAGAGCCAGAAAAGAGGTCATCATGCAGGCCTTCCGGAAGTTAGACAAGACAGGCGATGGTGTGATAACAATTGAGGATTTACGTGGGGTGTACAATGTAAAACACCATCCAAAGTATCAGAATGGAGAATGGTCAGAAGAGCAAGTTTTCAGAAAATTTCTGGATAACTTTGATTCGCCCTATGACAAGGATGGATTGGTAAGTAAAGGAACATAAGCCAAGTGGAGGTTGGTTAACTCATTTTCAGTTGTTGAATATGAAAAGGGACCAGTGAATTAAAAACCAAGCCAATTTTCCACTATATCTGGAAGAAAGGAAGTTTTTTTTTCTCCTGAAGTCTCAAGATGCTATCATCTTCAGTCAATACTTAAAAATAGCCAAAGCAGCCAGATATCTTGTCAGTATAGTGATAGAGAGAAAACTCTATTATCTGATATCCCATTCCATACATGGTGGGGGGATAGGCTGCTTTGGTTAATTCTACATCATTCTGGTTGACAAAGAGTTACTATCAGTACTATCTATGAATGATCAGTTTCTCAAGAATTTTGTTCAGTTGTTTTCAGTCATACCCAACTCTTCATGACCTCATTTAGAGTTTTCTTGGCAAAGATACTGGAGTGGTTAGCCATTTCCTTCTCCAGCTCATTTTATAGGTGAGGAAACTGAGGCAAACAGGGTTAAGTGATTTGCCTAGGGTCACCCATCTAGTAAGCATCTGAGATCAGATTTGAACTCAGGTTTTCCTGACTCTGTGCCCGGCACTTTATGTACCACCCAGCGACCCTGATTCAAGAATTACAATGCAATAAAATGTACTCAATCTATGCTGACTATGTTTTAATCTCGACATGATCTAATATTTATGAGCATGATTCTGAAGGCATTTCAGGATCTTCTGTTCCTCAGTCACCCTTACCAGTATCAGCTATTGACTGCATAGTGGAGAGAGGAATGTAGTATTTCCAGGACTGGTCCAATTATGAAAGTATTTACTCTTTATTTTTTTCTTAACTCAAATTTGGAATTAGTTTCTGTTCTCATCATCCACTCACAATAGACACTTGACAGATTTGGTTTCCTGGAAAAAACATAGCATTAGCATTTGAGAGATGCCTAGTTTATAACATGGCGTGGGCCAAAAAAAAAAAAAAAAGCAAATAACCTCAGCTCCCATGACTTATTTCCAGATGGAGAAAACTGGGTCCACTTTAGTCAAAGATCTTTTTGTGCTATTTGCCTTCTTACTGATTACAGCAGCCAGGAAGTTTTTTCCTAGTAGACTGTTGGGTCCCTAGTCTTTGAAGGCACCAATGGGGTCATTTACTCTAATCCCCTCATTTTACATATGAGAAAATAGAAACCCTGACACTCACAGAACTGTTAAAAGTTGTTAAATTAACCTCTCTTTCACTGGGGAAGAAGTGTGTGTAAAAGGAATAGTTGGACAGGAAGAAAAATTGGAGATGGCGAAAAGAAAAAATATATTATTTGAAAGGGTTTTCACGAGTTTTTCCCAGAAATATGTAGTGAGTCTTTATTACCAGACTGGCAGCCTCCATATGGAAAGAAAGAGGCAGTAGAATCTTTTAGGTAAACAATATTCCTTTTAGTTCAGAAAAGTGCTTCAAAATAATATGAAATCCTCTAGACTGGGAGTCAGGAGATCTGAGTTCTCATCCTCACTCTGCCACTAGCCATTTGATTTTAGATAAATCATTTAAAAATATTTAGCCTCAGTTTCTTTATCTTTAAAACAAGGGGGATTGAGTAGATGAGCTCAGAGGTTCCTTCTGACCCTAAACTTATTTAGCCGGGAACTATTTTACTCATTGACCCAGCCAATATCATGTTGGCAACTCAGTTTAACTTTTGAAGATTAGTGGTAAAACCGTAGGATGACATATCCTTCACATGAAAGAACTCTTTACTTTTGTGGTGGTGAAAGGTGCCAGGAGTAAACACTTTAATACCCAAATTTAATCTACCAGCACACCTTTCTTTAAATATTAGAAATGTTCCTGAAAAGTTTCATGCAAATTAAACTTTTTTAAAAATTTGAACCATATTTTGAAGGTAGTAGGGAAACTTACCACATAAAGGAATCCTCTGCTGAATCCTTTTGTTAAGTAAGTTTTCAGCCCCAGATTTTATTTATTTATTTTTTTAACGCATTGACACTTTTAGAGTAAAGCATGCCTTTGTGGAATAGCCACCAAACTATTTTGAAGTTTAAGAAATAGTAATACAAAGGCAGAAAAAGAGCCAGATAGGGGATTAGAAAGTAAAGGCTGGGAAATCTGAAAGAAGAAATAATTGAGGACAATTGAACAAAGATATATATATATATAAAAAGATATATAGAAAATGCAGAGAGTGCTGAGTACAATAATTAAACCACAGAGGAAACCAAACTACTGGCAAAGAGGAGTCCAGGAAGATGTTAACATTTTAAAGGGGAGTGTGCAAATTGGCTATTATACAAATGAACCATTAATGAAACTAAGGTAATAGTGCCTTCACATTTTGCTGGCTCCTTTCCATGTCCATTGAAAATAACAAAGTCAATGACAAATGTTGAATTTTGAGTTATCTAACCACCTTTGTCTCTTTCTATTTCTCTAGCAAACTGCTGGATTCCTTGGAGGATGTACTCTGGATTATTTAGAATCATTTTTGTGTCCTTCTCTTTCCTGTTTTAGGTGTTCTCTCTCTTCCTTTCTCTCCTTGCCTTTGTTAACACTTTCGTTAGAAAGACATTCAAATCAGCTCTTATTCCAGTTAGCACTTGTAGCTATTTAAAACTTAATAAAAATGACATAGAAGAGCAAATTGCAGCTCTAGGCTGCAGAGGGGTTTTTTAAAATTCCTCTCTGAATTTTAGGTATTTTGCCATCCTTATTCCTTCAGGGCTTGCTGGTAATTAGAGATTGACTGGAAATGTGAATTTCTATGATAACCTCTCTTTGGAGACATATAAATTGTGGTATTCTTTGAAATGAATTCATGATAAAGTCAGTCAAAAAGTTAAAAAAAAGAATCAGTTAGACAATTGGTTGGAATATGATAGCTGTCTCTTTGCTCCCCCCAATTAACTGCTTGCCTAGTTAAACTAGTTCTGTCTGGCCTACAGAGCTTATGAAATAAGATAGACAAAAAAAATTTCCCTCATAAAGCAAAGTGGCCTAAACTCCAAACTTATATGAAAGACCTCACTGGTGTAATAAAACTGGGCATAAGCACACATGTAAAATTTGAAAAAAAAAACAGAAGCCCATTTTGTCTCCTACTTTTCATACAGTGCAACATTTGCTTCTTATGAAAGCAGATAATAGAGGATCATTAAAGTGGAATTCTGTCTCTGCACTTAGAAGCAAATTCTAATCTTTCAAAGGCAGAAAATCACTTTTGCCACATTTAGCCTACCATAGCAACGGCCCATTCAATTTCAGCTATGTCGACAAATGACAATCTTAATCATAGTTAAGAAAACAAATTAGTTGTGTTTTGAGCATGTCTCACATATCTTCAACAGGCATGCTCTTTTATCTTAAAGCAAGATGACATTGATGGTGTGCCATTTAAAAAAAAACCCTCTAAATTGGCCTAGAAACTGTCAAGCCTTTTTTCTTCACGCTTTGTATCTTTTCCTACTTTTTTTTTCCCCCTTCAAAAGGCACATTCCTTTGAAAAGTGTTTCCCAACACACTCTTTTCTTTCCTTTTCTAGGTTCTTTTATTCCAGGTCCATTCCTCAGCTGCTTTAATTTAAAAGCCTTTTAGACTTCAATTCTTCTTTTAGATCTGGGCAATGCAACAATGAGATGTGAAGATCTCCCTTTCTGTTTTAAATTTTGCCACTGCAGGTTACACCAGAGGAATTCATGAACTACTATTCAGGAGTGAGTGCATCGATTGACACTGATATCTATTTCATCATCATGATGAGAACCGCGTGGAAACTCTAAATGTATGACCTGGGGAACAAGGGTTTTCTTTCCAACTACCTGCTTCCAAATGATTACCTTGTGCTGACCAATGTGATCACATTTACTTTCATTTTTATTCCCATGCCACCAAGCAGTGCATCGATATGGCAAGAAAAAAGGATAAAAACCAGAAACCCAGGAACTAGAATTTTTAGGTTGGAAAGTTTTTTTTTTTGTTTACTGGGGATCTTTTTCCCTGTTCTTCCCAGATATTCTCATTCTAGATGGAAAAGTTGATCAGTTTTAGTTGCTGTAAATCTTCAAAATTGGTTTGTTTTTAGCAAGTTATGTTTTTCCTTTGCAACAGAAGAGGAAAATGCAGCTTAGTTTTACAGTAAAATCTTTAACTTTTTTGTTATCATATTCTATAATTTGAGTGGATCTCTTTACAATGTAAACTCTTTTAGGACAGAACTGGCATTCCCCCCCCCCCCCAACATTTACCTTCTGTCTTAGAATCAATACTATGTTGGTTCTAAGATGGAAGAGTGGTAAGGGTTAGGCAGTTGAGACTACTTGTCTAGGGTCACACAGCTAGGAAGTATCTGAGGTCAGATTTGAACTCAGGACTTCCTGTCTCCAGGCCTGGTACTCCATCCCCTGATCCACTTAGCTGACCCAACTGGCATTCCTTTTTAACCTTTCTTTGCGTACTTAGCACTATGCCTGACATATAATAAGTATTTAATTATTCTTGTCGACTGATTGTATAGTCTCAAATACCATCAGGCAGCTTTTAGGGGAGGTAGCAGGTTCTGGAGTTGGAGATCCTGAGTTAAAATCTCTCTCCTGTTGCTTATTCTGTCTTCATGACCAAGGATAAATCACTTAATTCCTCCCAGAATCTATTTCTTCATAAGTTGAAGAAGTTGGACAAGATGGTTCCCAAGGATAACTTCCAGCTCTAGATCTATGAGAGTGAATAACACTTTTTGGCAAGATAAATGATTATAGAAGCATGTTTTCTATGGATTACTGAAAATCACTTGCATGGGGATGGGGGTGTGTGAGACATTGCCTTTTGCAAAGAAAAGAAGTTGAACAGAAACAATACATCTTCTCTGATCTGCAGCCTAGAGATGGAGGTCCCCATTATCCCTTAGTTTCCTTGGTTCTAGATATTGAATTTCCTGATGCTGGATGGACCTTGCTCCTCTATTCTGCTGGTACCTATCTAGTCAGAGAGTGACTTATCACCAGGACTAGGTCGTGGATATGATCTTTTGTCTTCCCCAGTTGTGTTTTGTTTCCTGTTTTACAGGGCCATGGTGAGTTGCTATCAGATCACAGTTAACCAATGTTGCTGGTGCTGGGAGGTGCATCACATCAGATTCAATAACCTTCTTTCTGGCAGTTTAAATCCTGGGCCCCATGAGTCAAAAATTCAGAGTAGGTCACCTTATCCTCTGTTAATAGTTATATCTCTTTTCTCCTGAAAAGAATCCTTTCTGTCAAATGACATAATGTTTTTTAACATGTTTTGTAAACCAGAAGACTAACATGGAAATGTCAGCTATTATCATTATTAGTGGTGGAAGCTGATGGTCCTTAATCTTGGAATACAAAGGCAGGATAACATTTGCCTCTAGGATTCCCAACAATGTCTAGAATCCATTGTGTGTTTAGCATTTTATAGCTGGTACAGGTAGAAGGAAGGGAAAAAATGCGCCATCTTTTTCAGACCTCTCCAGCACTTCCCCCTAAATATTTTCTGTTTTTTGAATGTTCACATTTAAAAAATCATTTTCTTTAAAAATCATGTCTTTGTCTTGAGGTACCTACCAGTTTGAAAAAGAAAATATCTAGCAATTAGCTGGAATGCTGGGTGTATGCCATGGGAATTGATCAGCTAGATAAGCAATTAAAATATAAAATAATGAAGACATTAGCAGCCTCAATTGTCTTCCTGCATAATCATGGTGTCAGGCTGCCTGAAGTGGGATATGACCAAGGGCAGTAAGAAAGAGTAAAATCGTTCCCTAGCTAATGACTGGCATCTCATTCTTCAAAGTCTCTATCTGTGGCCAGTTGGCAGGAGTGTAGGACTGACTTTAGCTATTCTTAGGCTGTAGGGGTACCTCTGAGACACACAGTACCTGCCTGACTGGATTGAGGAGGTGCAGGAATCCTAATGCCTATATTAGCCACCTCACAGGATTGCTGTGGAAACCAAGGAGATGATGCATAAAAAGGATTTGGAGTGGAATGCTGCTGGTGACATAGGTTGGGCTACCTTATGAAGCCAAATTAACGTCAGGCAATAAAGAAGTAATTTCAGGAGATTCTTTCTTGGGTATTACTAGTCATATCAAAGCCAACTGATTTTGAATTGTTGTTTGGCTACAGATCCTGGGATCATGGTATGATCATAGATTTAGATCTGGAAGAAATCTCAGAGACCATCTACTCCTCCCACACATTTACCTGGGGTATAGCTGTTGGGGGTTGGCAGAGGAAGATCCAGTCTCACATAGCTTCTTCTTTTAACTAGTCTTGTTAGCTGGGTGTTGAGTTCAGTAGTTTTTTTGTTGATGAAAGACTGCAAGTGCTATCTATACCTTTCTTAATTTTAGCAACATGAGGCAAAGCCCTGACCCCCAAGCCCTAGTTAAGGTCTGCCTAGAAGGAGAGCCCGATGCCCTGTGTTCAGACTAGAAGATCATTTTGCCCATGTTTTGAACTTTGGATGCCAAAGAAGAGAAAGAGTAAATACAAAACAGACCATTAGGGCACAATGGCTAATAACCCACAAGAAGCAGGGAAGAAGCAGGGGAAACACGAACCATTTCTTCCTGAGCATTGTTCTGATCTCCAGGTCAATGTAAACACTAAGGGGTGTCCACACAAAGAAAGTCTAAGTTTCAGAAATCAGATTGTGAACCTGATGGAAGGAGACCAGGTGGCACAAGTCAGAGAGCCCTGCTTTCCCCCAGTGCTGGTAATTATCTCCTTCCTTTTCTTCTCTTGCCTTGTGTAGATAGAAAAGTGGAAAATGATTGATTTCCTCCCACCCTGCCTGAGGACTCCAGATTATCACTGGCTTTACTTTTAACCACTGTATTTCTAGAGGCAGGCATGGGATTCCAATCATACCTTCAGAAAATGCTACTAACACTTTTCTGACTAACAAACCTTTTCTGAGACAAATCTTTCTTTGGAATTACTCCCCTGTCCTTTTTTTTTTCAGTCCAATACTGGAGCTTCGTTTGTACAGGGTACTCCTGGTAAGGAAGTTTGTTCTGCCAGCACCAAACTACAAATGTACAATTCATAGCATTGAAGAGTGGGCTGGGCCACTGAGAAGTTTAGTGACTTTAATCTTGGTTACACAACCATGGTGATGATATTAAACATAGTAGTATCCCGGTCTTAAGCTTGAAATTAGTTGAGCTGCTTTTCTCTTATAAACTCAGTCTATAATGCAAGCTACAGACACTGATGATTCTATATGAAATGGATGTTTCAAGGTATGCTCCAAGGCAAAATTCAGACCCACAGCTGAGCCCTAATATGTGGAGATCTCTTTATCATCTCTGATAATCTGATGACAGTTTAGTTGATAAGGAAATAAGGACAGGACAAGGGAAATGTCTTTTACTTCATGCTTCCAGCTCTGGCTCCAGGAGCATGGAGTTTATTATATATGTTTCAAGACTCATTTCACACAAAAGAACCTCCCCCCCGAAACTTTGCAGATGCGCAGAAGTTAAAACACAAAACATTGGCTTCAGAATAGACCAAGGCCAAGGCTGAATTTTGACTAGGTTCTTATCAGAAAGCCAAGTTGGGGAGTATCTTGGCCTTGGCTATAACAGGCAGCAGCATTCCTTACTGTGTTAAAAGTGTTAACCCTTTAAATTCAGGTTTGATAGGAACATAAAGCTTTTCAATAAGGTCACAATACATTTCAACAAGAAATCACAAGGACCACAAAAGGGGTCAAAAGAGGAGTCTCAGATGTTCCTCTGTTTAAGACTCTGTTTCTCTTATTGGCCTCCCACACTAATAGGTGTTCCTTTTAAATCTAAAAATAAAAATAATGACTAGCATTTGTATATCATTATAAGGTTTGCAAAGCACTTTATAAATCTCATTTTATACACACAACTACTTTTTGAGGTAGATACCATTATTACCCCCATTTTACAGATGAAGAAACTAAGATAGAGTGAGGTTAAGTTGTTTACCTAGGGTCACAGGGCTAATAAGTGTCAATGGCTGGATTTGAACTCAGGTCTTCCTATCTCCAGATCCAGGAATCTATTCACTATCCTTTTTACCTAGCAGCCTAAAAAGTAGAAAAACAATATATCAAATAGACATCGATAATGGACATTTACATAGTAGTCATTTTGTGGTTTTCCAAATACTTTATATGCATTATCTCCTTGATTCTCACAGCAATCCTGTGAGGCAGTTAATGCAGGCATTATGATTCTTCCACTTCCTCAGGTCTAGAGATTCTATTCCTACTTCAGCTGTAAATTAGAATGGATACATCTCATCTCAAGGAATTGTACCACCTTTAAGATATGGACCCTGGAAATTCTGCTTGCTAACTATAAACTCCTAATCTTTGAGTTCTCCTCTCTCATTCCCTCTTTTTTTTTTAGGTTTTGACTTCATCGTGACTTCTGGTCCTTTGATCAGTCCATCTTATTTCAGTTTAACTCCCTCATTTTATCTGCATTTCGCTTCCCACCTATCTTGAACTCTACAGTCAATTGCTTAAAGAGTAGTCAGTAGACTTCACTAGTCGTTATCCTGGAATGTTTTAGCCCCATAACTTTTGCTTTTCTCAGTGAACAAATTCCCATTTCTCAGTCCAATTTCTCCTGGGCTGCTAGGAAGAAAGTTATGAAGTCTAACTGATTTTACCTATTAGAAATCTGAGGGCATTTCTGAAATCTCCAGCCTTGATGAAGGTAGCAAGTCATGTATTATCTTCAGGTTCAGCTAGTGTGAGCAGATGAAGGCATGTACGAGGAAAAGGGAAAGGTCAATAGTGACCTGGGAGTTCAAAAGAGAGAGGAGGATGTCCACTGAGGTGGACAGGGAAGAAGTCCCAGGGGAAAAGGATCAAATGTAAGAGAAATGGGAGTATGTGCCTGTGTAAACACATTATACAACATCCTCACCTGGATTGTTGCCTCCTAGATGAGTCAACCTTTCCAAGGTGGTTTCCTACTCAGTAAAATAGGAATAATAAGGGCACCAGCTTCACTGATAGCGAGGTAGTTGTTAGGACCAAATGAGATTATAATGTAAAGTGTTTTGTAAGTGCATATAAAAGGGTATGTCTATCTATCTGCCATTAAATGCCCTTTAAATACATGTAGCATTTAGCAGGTTTTTGCCTAAATAGTCTTTGAGCTCCTTAGGCTCAGCTAGCCTGATACATATGCATATACAATTAAATAGAATATAATCTAAAAAATAAAATAAATATAAATGTAGAGATAGTGTCTGGAGCTGTGATTTAATTGATGTGCAGTAGGGAGAGAAGAGAAAAAGTATTTATATAGGACCTACTATGTGCCACACATTGAGCGAAGCACTTTACAAATATTATCTCATTTGACCATTAGTTTTTAGGGAACTCCTGGTGAAGAAGTTCTTTCCACCAGATGCAAGTTGGGACCTTTAAGTCTTTGAAAGTTGCCTAAAGAGAAGTAGGGTCAAACTCAAATAGCAATAGAGCCCTGCCAGAGGCATAACGATTTAGATAACCACAAATTAACATTAAGTCTATTGTATTTTTGTTTTTCTTAAGTATAGTACTTCCCAATTACATCTTTTTTTTTAATTTTTAATTTTTTAAAAAACTCTTACCTTCTGTCTTAGAAACAATACTGTGTATTGGTTCCAAGACAGAAGAGTGGTAAGGGTAGGCAATGGGGGCGGAGAGATTTGCCCAGGGTCACACAGTTGGGAAGTGTCTGAGGCCACATTTGAACCCAGGACGGAAGGTCTGGCTTTCAGTCCACTGAGCTGCCCAGCTGCCCACCCCAATTACATCTTAATCTTCTTCTTGAGAGTTAAATAAACTGTGTTTTATTTATTATTATAGCTAGATATTATCATTATAGAATGAGTATGGCACTGTACATAATAGGCATTCAATAAATGGATGGTGAATGAATGAATGAACTGACATTGGGTGTCCATGTTGTTAACTTGTGCTTTGCCACCACACTCTGATGGTAGCAAGTTTCAAAGGCTGAAGGACTTTGAAACATCAGATAGACTCATGTGGTTGTATGAGCAGGGAGAAGAGAGAGCTTTGGCAATATCTACTGATGTAGCAGTTTCTTTATTTTTGTACTTTCAGTTTTTAGCTTAGTTCTCTTATAAGCTTCCCTTTATGGGCAAATGTATTGTTGTGTAATAGTCTTCTTTAAAGTGTTATTTCTTTTCCTGATGATAGCCATGATCATTCTGGATAAGGATTAGCACGTCTTTTCAATGATAATTGAATTACATGTTATTTCATTCCCTTCTAAGGGTAAAATGTAAGGTTTATTTTTTTAACTTTTTAAATTTGATAATGACTCCCCTCTAACTAAGAATATTTTTTTAAACCCTTACTTTTTGTCTTAGTATCAGTTCTAAGACAGAAGCGTAGAAAGGGCTAGGTAAATGGGGTTAAGTGATTTATCCAGATTCACACAGCTAGATAGTATCTGAGTTTAGATTTGAACCCAGGTCCTCTTTACTCCAGGCCTGGTGCTCTGTCCATTGTTCTACCTAGCTGCCCCTAGGGATAGTTTTGAAAATTTGATATAACATTTCTTTTCGTAAGGTTAGATGGCTTCCATCCCGGAAGCCAGGAAAGTTCCCAGGAATGTCACTGTATGGAAATTTTAGGACTGCCAAGGATTAGTGACAATCTTTTTTGATATTGCTGAGTGGGAAAGAGATGGGAAGAGTAGTAGAACTCAGAGGTCCTTCAGTCCTTCAACTTCAAGCCCCATTCTTGAATGGCATAGTAGGCTAATCCACTGACAGTTTTCTCTCCTGCCCTTTCCAGTACCCAAATAGGTTTGTTGTGGGAAAAACACACCTAAGTTTGTATCAGGGTCTTGCCCCAAGAATGGAATGCTCAAAACTCTGTTCTCCTCCAGAGGTATGAAAGTCTTGACTTGAAGAAGAGGTTTAGGGTGAAGAATGGCCTAAGGGCTGATAGAATAGCTCTCTAGAGTAGCCCAAGGGGTAGATCAGAGTTTGGGTATTTAGTAGTCTATCCCAGTAGAACCTTCTGGGGCATTCCAGGAAGAAAACCCCAGCATAGGAGAAGCCTCACTATCTTCCTGGAATGTCATTACCTTGGTGGGGAATGTAAGGAGGGTACAGTACAGTATAAGACCAGTATAAGTGATAATAATCCACAACAGTACCATTTTGACATAAATACATAATGGAACAGTATGAATATTATAACTGATTAACAATATACAACAACTGAATGCTTAGTAATACAGATTTTGCAATTTATGCTTAACTAGTGCTATCTGGTGAAAAATACAAGACTTCAGTACATGCGATTGCTGCTTCTATCACTGCCACCTTTATCAGGCTTTGCCAGTCAGATTGTGAAGTCAGAATAGCCAGTTTTCTAGCATCTCCCTTTTGGGTAGCCCTTTCTTTCTCTACACTTCATGCCACCACTTATCAAGTGTCCTCCTGTTACCTTTGGCTGGCCAGGGGAGTTCCCATTTCAAAGTCCCACTGACTATGAACAACATCATATGTTTGGTTCCCATCTGGATATCTTTCCCCAAAAGCCCCCGTTGTCTGCAGACTCAAATATCAGCATGTGCTAATGGGTTAGAACATTACCTTTTCAAGTTTATTCATGTACACTTTAACATGTATTTCCCAGAAACAACACCTTAATCCACAGAGTTCTAACATAGCTATAATATACTGCATGGGTGGTGCGTTATCCTTTTAATGAACATCATCAGATTTCCCCTTTGAGGCTAGGCTGCCCAGACCACGATCCTAGTAGCATCTCCAACCTGCCTTTAACTCAGAATGCTCTTTGGTGGCACCTTTCCCTGACTTTACTTCCCCTTCCCTTTTTTCTTTCCTTCCATATCCAGGTGTCCAAAGATGAATTTTTTGACTATTATGCTGGGGTTAGTGCTTCCATCGACAGTGACGTCTACTTCATTCTCACGATGCGGAAAGCCTGGAGATTGTGACTTTTTGGCTCTTGCTTCTTTCTGGAATAAAAAACTGTTCATGGGATCACATTTGCAAGGACTTCAGCACAATTAATCAATACAATGATCATATGTATGTAAACTTCCAAAAAATGTGCTTTTTCTCTCCTAACAGCCATGGTCACTCTATTTCCCTTAAGGCAATTTCATACGTGCTATTGTTTCTTCACAAATAACCAAAAATCTCATTCTGAACATCAAGAGAGAAAACAGAGATACAGACTTGGCAAATGTTCAAATAAACCACATTTAAAGCACTTCAAAAAATTTAAGTGTATATTTGTTACTCTACATTTGTGCTCTTTTCCCATCTCTTAGAATCTAGGCTGAGGGGAATCAGCATGAGGATTAGGGAAAATAGATATTTCTGTTTCAGAAATTACTTTGGAATCGACATGGTTTTCTTAGTGTATTCCTTGACAATAGTTTCCTAATGATATGAGGGAGTACTTCATCCTGGGATTATTAAAATACAAAACCAAAACCCAAAGTTATATTCAGATTTTTTTAAATCTGCGTCTTAAAAAGCACAATAAGGGCTTTACCACAGGGACATTTCCATAAACACAAGCACTTATATGGACCAGGCAAGTTAAGTGTGGCTTACCAGAATAGTGACAGGAGGTGCCAACTCCTTTAGGCAAATTTCCCCAATTTCATCAGCAAGAGATCAAAACCATGTGTTAGCTTGTTAGGCTACAAAGAATGCAAACAAACCAAGTATGTGAGGATCTAGACCAGAGATGGTGAATCTTTTAGAGGGGAGGGTGGTGTGAGAACTGTCCTCAGGCTTGAGTGGAGAGAGGGAGGGGAGCAGCCTGGCTTCATGTCCCTTTGACTTTCTAGGAATGAACTCTGTGCTGGGGTGATGGCACATGTCCCCACAGAGAGGGCTCTGAGTGCCCCCTCTGACACTTGCCATTGGTTCACCATCATGGGACTATACTTTTGGTGTTGCCTCTGGGCAATTAATCTCCAGAACCCACAGGTATTTTTTAGATTCTCCTGAGGCAGTAAAAGATTAGCCTTTTCCATTCCCTGCTTTTACAGATGAGAAAACTGAGATATGGGGAAATTATGTGACTTGTCCAAGGTCATTCAGATAGTGTCAGGGGAGGAACACTGACTCTAAAGCCTGTTAAAAAGAAATGAGAGATTGATTCTATAATGGATTTCAGAGATAGTATGAATGGAGGAGGGGTTGAATGCTCAGGCCAAAACTGGCTATAGTTGGTGAGGGAGGAAACACACACTCCTCTCACAATTGCTATGGATGTAATGTATGCCTCTCCTCCCTGACAGGCTTGATTGATTAAGCATTTCAGTTGCTCCTTCCTAACAGTTTGCCCAGGCTGGGAACTCCTGAGAGGTTGGGTGGATGGTTAACCTCTCTAGGTCCCAACCTGAGGTTGGATTAGTTGTTGATAAGGCTATTGATTGGCTATTGGAAAGTTGTTATCTGACTGTGTATTGATCTCCCCTTCCCAAGGGCTTTGGTATAATAACCACTCAGGAAAAGTACTTGTTGGTAAAACACTATATTGAATCTATTAATGGGAAAAGGAAAACAGGTAATAGGATTGAGGATTTAGAAAACCCTATTGCTAATTGATTGGCTATTAATCTGATTGTTGATCAAATCTGGAGATTGCTAGGCTTGTAGTAACTGGAAGTCTTCACCCTCTCACTAACTCTGACCTGTCCTGGCCACAGCCAAGCCAGAGATTAGGGAAGGCTATTGATGATGATGTTGATAGATGAATCAGTATACTCTCTCAGCTCTAATATCAATGGTGTTGATTGATCACTAGCTATCTCTCAGTAAGGTACAGGTTACAGGTTTCAGGCCTACCCTTTCCACCCTTCACCTCCCTCTGTCCCAAGTCCTTGCTCCAAAAGAGCTTGCTCAAGTCTGAGCTCCCAACTGTTGTTCCTTGGGGGTATTTATAGGGTGGGGCCAACTGATTTTTGCCCTTGGCTCAAGGCACCGGGGAACATTCTGAAATTCTCAACTGCTGGTCCTGTCATTCAAGGTGTCATCCATTTTGTCCCAGATAATGATTTTAACAAGCCTGAACTCTTGATCCTTTGCACTTCAAAACCTTCTAGACATTTTAGGGGATACTATTGGGGTAGAATAGAGAGATATTATTATAGAGAAGTGAGTAATCTTTGTATCTTAGGTTAAAAGGAGGGATAAAAGTGAGGTAGGTATTATGAGGAGGAATGAAGGAGATGGCTGAATGTAGGGAAGGAATGAATGGGGTGGTATATTGGATGGTGAGGGAATAGGTGGGGTATTTAGGAGAGGCAGCTTAAAACAGGCTAGTCACAGGAGGCTAGAGACAGAGGACACTGGGGAGTAGGTTGAACACTTCAAGGCAGGAAAGGTTTCCCTATGGACACAAAGGAGTTGGGCCAGTCAGAAGTGTTTAAATCTGCCTTGAGGGCTTTCTCTTGTCAGTTTCCAAAGTCCCTTGTGGGAAGAGTCAAAGGGGCTCCTCCCTGCCAGTGAAACTGATAGCAGGAAGTCTCAGATAAGGACTTCCTGCCAAGATGGATGCCTGCAGTTCCCTCAAGAAATAAAGAGAAAATAGTTTCTTCCCTCTTCAACCTTGCTTAAATTTTCAACACAATGATTCACCAGAGGGTTTGAGTAGGTAACAAAGGGGGTTTATTAATTTTAGAGTTGATCAGAAAGCACAGAGGGGTTTAGGGTTTGGTAATGGCTGCTAGGGAGAAACTGAAGCTGGGGGAAGGGTCAGGAGAGGGTTAGACTGAGGGAGAGCCTGCTCTCCCAGTCCGAAGATTTGGCTGCCTTAAAGTAAAGTATATACTAGATCAATGAAATAAGGGTTAGGTTGATTTAAAGGTGTCCTACTTGCCTACAGAAAACTAAACCCACAAAGTCTAATCACCAAAACCAAAACCTCTCTTCCTCCCAGAGCTCAAAGGGAAAATCAGGTAAGATAACAGGGGCATAATATGGAGAAGGTCAGGGAAATGTCCAGAGAAATCAGTTAGGTTCAAATTGCCAGAGATAAAAAGCACAGGCCAAAGCAAAGCCAAGAGCCAAAAGCAGAGCCTCAGTTGGACCTTCCGCTCTCTTCAAGCCTCAGGTTCCAACTGACTTTTTCTGAAGATTCCAAGGCTTAACTGCCAGGGGTGTTTACAGTTGAATCTTGCCAGAGCAAAAGCCTCTGTTGCATCCTTGCATTACTATATTTATTTTGCTAGATGAAAACTTTTTAAAATCTTGATTTAGAAATGATACTCTAACTTCTGATATAGTAAACTAATGAATTACTTGGATATTTTTTTAGCTAGAAAAAAAGAGACTTAAGGGGAAAAATCTTGGTGCAACTATAACTAGCTTTTAACTATAATTAGCCTATAGGTTTAGCCTTCAGCTTAATCTTTACAATTGCTTATTTCATGTGGATTTGAGAAGCTCTTCTTTGTCTCAACATGAGAAGTGAGAAAGGGAGGAGGAACAAATGGACTGAAGTCAGAGATGGCAAAAGAAGAGAAGGAGAGAGGGCATAGGCAGAACAGGGGTGCAAGGGCTAAATCTCATCCCAAATGGTTTCAAGATTTTCAGTGTTCATCATTTTCTTAATGCTTCAAATCTGGCCACTACAGATGATGACAGAACTGAGTGAACTGCAATGAAAATGCATTTTCTGAAGGAAAAAAAGCAGAGATTTCCCTTACTTTAAATACTAGAAATTCAAGTATAATTTGCTTGTTTTTTACTCATGAATTAGGCTACCAAGAATCCTCACAGGTATCTAGTAATTTTTTAAACTGACTCTCACTCACAGATGTCTTCTTTTGCCAGGAACACTTTTCTATTAAAATGTTACTATGTACACATGGGATATTACTCTCCCTGCACTCATGCCCACTAGTCTCATCCTTAAGTGCACAGCATAGCAATACTGTGCTTCGAATTATCTTAGCTTGTCCAGGGATCTATCTACTTGTAAAGTTAGCATTTCTGCCTTTTGTAAGAGGGAGATTTTAGGTATTATATAGATATATATTTAAGGTGTGGCCGCCAGGAATCAATAATTCAGATTGATTTCAAATTTAAAATAGACCCAAGTCAGGATTGGGTTTAAGGTAGTTTATTTACAATTAGGAAGATAGAAGGTAGGGAAATAGAGAGAGGGTTAAAAGGCTAATTAAACTAGATTACACGCCACAAGGCCTTAGCAATCAGAGAGGCAAGAAGCCTACTTAAGGTAGAGAGTCTGGGAAACGCCAAGGTAGGCCAAGGAAGTCAGCCTAACTTACTCACGTGACCATTCAGAGTGGAAGCAGCCTGAGGTCTCAGCCGAGATCCTTCAGCACCAAGTTCAAAGCGAGAACTGCCCCAACAGGAAGTAACCAACATACTTGAAGAGATAGTGTCTCTTGTCATTTCCTGTGGGTCCACCTCTAATTCAAGTGGACAAATAGGTATTTCTTAGTATTATTTCTAATTTGGAAATATTTAACTCTGTGTCCAAGGATGAGCAAGCACACTGATCATTTTGCTATAAGGGGTTTGTCTTTGAAACAGAAGTTCAATTGTTTCCTGCCTCCTCTTGTGTACAGAGTGAAATGGAGTTTACAGTCTCACATGTTTATTTGGGTTGTACTGTGTGGTCCTTCACAATGTAGCAATTAAAATTTAGCTTTTCTTCAAACCATTGGAGATTTGTATGTTTTCTTTGTAGATGTCACAGTGAATGTTAATATATTCCCCAGAACCCACCATAGCTTGTATACTCATTGTCCAAACCAGTGTAGTAGCCCTGTTCTGCTACTTACATAGGTAAGTCACTGACCTTTCTGGGTTCACCTCTTAGAATCCTTTGTTTCCTTCAAAATTCTGCTCACATGTTGTCTTCTTCAGGAAGCTTTTCCTGTTAGTGCTTCATTCTCAAATTACCCTGCAGATAGTTTTTATTTTGTATATACATATTTATGTACATGTTTCTACCAGTAGAATATAGACTTGTCAAGGGCAGGGATGGTTTCCATTTAATCTTTGTATTCCTAATGCATGGCTACATGCTTGGTAAAGCACTTAATCAATTTCTGTTGTTGTTCACTTGTTTTTCAGTCATGTTGGACTCTTTGTGATCCATTTGGGGTTTTCCTAGCAAAGATACTAGACTGGTTTGCCATTTACTTCTCCAACTTGACAAATGCTTGCTGATTAACATGTAAAATGAGGGGCTGGACCTTCAAGCTTTAAAATAAAATATTCTAATATTTTTTTGAACAAAATCTCTTAATGAATGAATAGGCACAAGATCTGTTATCCAGTACATTCGTATAGTTTCATTGACATAGGGGACTTCCAGGGGAAACTCACTTTGCCACTTCATGTCAACATCACTTCTATCTAAGTGGTATGGTAGTTTTTGAAGCTCTGATTATCTGATACATGCCCATACATAGTTAATAGAATATTAATAAATATAAATGTAAGGGTAACATTTGAACTTGTGATTTCTTTGGTGCAAGGAACTGCTGGTGAGGAATCTCACTTTGCACCTTCTCTGTAACTTAGAGTCTTAGGGCATTGTTGGAGCACTTTGAGTTTAAGTGGCTTAGACAAGGTCAAAACACTGGCTTATGTCAGAGGTAGGACTTGAACCTACATTGTCATGGCTTCAAGGCCATCTTTCTAACCTTTAGATGTTGGCAGGTGGCACAGTAGATAGAGTGTTGGGCTTTAAGACAGAAAGATTACTCTTCCTGAGTTAAAATTTGGTCTCAGATATTTCCTAGCTGTGTGAAAGTGGGCAAATCACTTAACTCTGTTTGCCTCAGTTTCTTCAACTATAAATGAGCTGAAGAAAAAAATGGCAAACCAGACTAATATCTTTGCCAAGAAGACCTCAAATGGGGTCACAGAAAGTCAGACATGACTGAAAAAAATGAGTGAACAACATAGTTAGTAAGTGTCTGAGGCAGTATTTGAACCAGTATTCTTAACTGAAAGCTCAGCACTCAATTCATTTTGCAAATATAAATGCAGAAATTTAGTAAAGTTGGGCCTTAGGGAACTCTCTCCCTCCTTTTTTAGCTTTGTGGCTTCAGTGGTTAGCAATTCAGTTGGAGAGGTGACTGTGAATTAGGAACTTGGCTGATTATTTGAATGTCTCCCTGCACAGATGTGCTAACTTTCCCAGGGCTGAAGTTTCTGAGTCTGTATTTCAGTTTCTGGAGGCTGGGCTTCTGGCTTGGTCTTCAGGGAGGATGTCATTAACTTTAGTACCAATATGGCACCAAGGCAGAAGAATCATAGTAGGTCAGGGCCAGCCAAAGGCAAAATTATGCTGTAGACCTTTGTTCACATGATGTTTTCTGTTCATAAAGTCCTCCCCACTCTTATTTCTCTAAGTCTTATTGATTCTCAGAGCTATATTAGAATGATCTATTCAGCAGTCTCCTACAGGGTATATTATCTGTAAAACATAGAGTTGGACTCTATGGTCTCTATGGAATCTCCCAGGTTTAAATAGTATATCTATTTTTATTGAAAAAAATATTTTAACAAATAGATAGGAATCGGATCTGTGTTTTCATCAGGATAGGGAGTTCTCAGGTGAGGAAATTCCCTTTACCAAATATAGGCCATCAGCTTCTCTTCTACTGATTTTAAGATGTTTATAGGACATGCAGTTTGAGATACCCAGGAGGCAGTTGGAGATGAGACTGAAGATTAGGGCTGGATAAATAGATCTGAGAATCATTTGCATAGAGATTAGAATTGGATAAATATATCTAAAAATCATCTGTATAGGTCTCAACCCATGGGAGCTGATAAGATGACCTAGTGAAGAAGAGAGACCTAGAGGAAGAAGAGATAAGGGCCCAGGACACCCATGCTTAGCAGGAATAACCTGGATGGAGATCCAGTGAAAGAAGAAGGTGATTAACAGTGTCAAATGTGACAAAGAGTTCAAAAAGGATGAAAATTGAGAAAGTCATTAGGTTTACCAATGAAGAGATCATTATAATTTTGGATAGGGCAGTTCAGTTGATTGATGAGATGAGAAGCCAAATTGCAAAGAGCTGAGAAAAGAGTGAGAGGAAAGAAAATGGTGGCATCAATTATAGAAATTTTTCTTAAGACTTTAGACATAAAAAAGGTTAGAGATATAGGATGATAACTAGTTGGGATGGAAAGCCTTTTTGACAATGGGGGATGTGGTCATGTTTGTAGGCAGCAGGGATGTAGCTAGTAGACAGGTAGAAATTAGAGATAAACAAAAGAGAAGGGATCATAAAGGGAAGAGCTGGCTGGAGAAGATAAGAAAGAAAGAGGTCACTTGAGCTTATAGAGATATTTGCGTTGGCAAGGAGGAAGGCCATCTCCTGAAGTGGGACAGAGGAAAGAAGAAATAGTAGCAGAAGGCATTTGAGTGAAGTGAGATGAGGAGAGAAGGAGGAAATTTCAGCTAATGGTTTCAGTATTTTTCACTGAAATACGAGAGGCAAGATTCTCTCTGAGAAGATTGAGGAAGGGACAGCTATGGCAGGCTTGAAGATGGATACAATGATTTGAAATATCTGGCATGGGGAGTAGAATAGTAAATTAATTAGAGAGTTATAAAATGATTACTTTACTTCTGGAGGGACCAGTTAAGATCATGTTCCATAAATCCATGGTATGCTCAGCAAGTAGGGTTTTGTGACTTTCTATACCTCCATTCTGTGGCATGAAGAATAAGAGCAGATAGCAAATGGTTAGAATAATCCAAGGTTGGGGCTGGCATGAATGGCAATAGGATTAAGAGGCAAGCATCTCCAGAGTAGAAGAGAATGTAGAATTAGGCTGAATTACCAGGAAATCAATAAGGGAAAAAGAGGAAAGAAAAAAAAAGTCAAAGCTGGGCTAATGGCTTAGAAAAGGACTGAGAGGTGGAAGAATTAGAGATCACAGTGAGGATAAAGAACAGGAATTGTAAGGCAGAGTGACAAAGGGAGTGATAAAAGATTATGATCAGATTGAGGAATTTCTGGTTTCCTGAACATGGAAGTGGAACTTTGGTGGGTGGTGGCAAGATCAAAGGTATTAACACCTCTTTTTGGAGGCAAGATAGGGTAGAGGAGTAAGTTATGGGAAACAAAAAAATTGAAGAATTTAGAAGTTAGTGTGTATGAGGGAGAATCGGCAGAAAAAAAAATCATGAATCAGGCCATGAACTCACTGAGGAAGGAAGGAGAATGTCCTAAATTGGTAGATTAAAGTATAAAATATTGGTTGAAGGATAGATATGGACTGAATGAACTTCAAAGAAGAAGTTATTGTGGCAGTAGAAGGAGAACCTAGGAGTGATGATTGGAAGCAAGGAGTATTCCAACTCTCTCACCTCAACCAGTGAGTTGGGGGATATGAGTGAAAGTGTAACCAGCATTGTAAAAGGTGGCTCAGATAAAGCACCATGATGAGGGAGCCAAGATCTCAGGGAGCATAATTGGAAGGAATGAGAAAAGGAAAAGTTAAGATAAAAGCAAGTATATGTCTTATTGAGCAGTCATTCCAGAGATCATAGCAGAAGGTGGTGGGCTGATCTGGAGTACGATGTTGGAGCCATAGTGTTGAGAGGGAATTGGAGTAAGGGAGAGGTCCTAGGAGTCAGTAGTGGACCAAGAGTAGGACCTGCATAATGACACCTTAGGGTTTGGAAACACTGGATGGGGAATATATGATTGGGTTCTTACCCGATTACAAATATAACTTCTGAGGGATGCATTTATTCAGATTATCAGTGACTGGAGAGAAGTCCACTGAGGGAGAGAGGTGACTCTTCAAGGTCCTCTCTTAATATTCAGCTTTGTGAGAGATGCTGCTGCTGAGTTCTATAATGTGTAGGAGGCCCACCTCATAACAGGCAGGAGAAGGAAAAGGTATAACTTAGAGGAGTCTAAATGGGAGGCAGGGGCCAGCAACTTGAGGTAGGGCTGGTCTAAGAAAGTCATTTAAAGCACTATAGAAAGCCCTGAGGGATAGAAGGGAGTGGAGAAGCAAAAGCCAGAGGCCTGAGACCTATTTGGGGCTGACACAGGCACTTTGGGAAGCCCATGAAGGAGGACACTATAGGGAGATAGATTGGGTTTGAAATCAGAGTGAAGGCGGAGGCCCTAGGCATGCCAGCTGAATATAGGACTACTCAAGAATTTTCAGGGACAAAGGCAGAAACCATAAACAGGGTGGGATTACACAGGGGAAGCAGCATTCATTGGACAGTCCCAGAAGCAAAGACATAAGTCATAGGATGGATGTGTGTGTCTTTGTCTCAATAATATATATGGTCTATCAGTGTGCCTATACTCAAAACCTCCCAACTTAGTAAAGACTTGCCCTTCTATAGTTTCTAATGAAGGATTCTTCACATTTCCATTTTTGCATTCACCTAGCCTTCAGCAACCCAGGATCATCTACATACCTTAATGAGACATGAAACAAAGCTTCAGTGAATATCTTGTGTAATTGTTAGTAAATGGTGAAGCTAATATTCAGAGATGCTATTCATCAATTCATTTATTTTAGGAAAATAAAAGTGCCCAGTCAATTCCCAGAATCCTTCCCTTTCTTAGTTATTCATACTCATGAGAAACATTTAGAAGAGCATTTTGGGATGTATAATTGGAATTTGGGAGATGCCATTTAAAAGTATATATATATTTTCTATGGACACGTGGGGACCTTAAAACTACATTTCCCGTGGTCCAACGGGTTTCCTGTTTTGGATTATGTATTCAAGGTGAGGGACAGCTTTTAATAGGGGGAAGTGACTTTGAACTGGTCTCTTAGCTACGAGGCACACAATACAAAAGGTAAAAATGGTGGAGGCAATGTGAATTCTTACAAGCGCGTGGTCTAATGATTTTATCCCTATCAGCATGGCTTTAATTAAAATACTAATTTATATTATTATATCAGTCTTTATCGTTTTTAATCATAACAGGGACGATGGTAGAGTAGGGCATGAAATTTCCTTTCTGTGATCCCCCACAAATCATGAAAAATGCTGCACAGAATCAGTGCTGAAATCAGCAAAACCAGACAGGAGTAGTAGTGAAATTGAACAACCAGGGATAACTAGGGAAGAAGGTTCCTGACTTTCTTGGCCTCAGTTCCACCATCACAAATTCTGGTGATAGAACAGAGCAAACAGGGTAGAATTAACAAGGTAGCTCCTGGAAGCAGGAAACAACCTCACCTGGTTTGCCGAGCCCCAGAATTCACATCCCCAAAGATACCACTAGTCTCCATAGACAGAAGACCATGCAAGCAGTTAGGTCTGCTGTGGCCTTGGCTCTGGAGAACCCTGCTGGCCCACTGCTGAAGATTAAAGAAGTGGACACCACAGAATCTGTGGGTTCCAGGGTCTAAGGGCAGAAACTCAAGTCTCATTGCTAACAAAACATGGAGTACATCAAACCTTGGACTATAAAAACTAGAATAACTAAATAGGACTCAGGAAAAAATAGATACAAAAATAAATCCTAAAACCTGAGGTAACATACTCCAACAATTTAGGAACACTGGGATTCCAACAAAAACAACAATAATTAAGTCTATTGACCTGACTATTAAAATTAAGAAAAAAAAGGAAAAAATGAGCAAGCAAAGGAGAAAGAACTCAACTATTGATAACTATTATGAGGACAGAGAAGATCTCCACTTAAGTTCAGAGGACAGTGAATAAAAAACACCTACTTCACAAACAGCAAAGAAATATAATTAGTCACAAGGTTAAAAAGAGTTTTTGGAAGAGCTTTTAGAAAGACCTCAAAAACCAAATGAAAAGTTTGAGGAAAAATTAGAAAAAAATAAGAGCCATGCAAGAAAATAAAGAAAAATTACCCAAATGGAAAAAAAGATCCATAAACTCTTGGAAGTTTCTGAAAGAAAACAATTTATTAAGAACTAGAATGGACAAAGGGAAACTAACAACTTCTTAAGTCAACAAGAAATAATAAAGCAAAATGAAAAGAATGAAATAATAGAAGACAATATTAAACATCTTATCACAAAAACAACTGGCCTAGAAAACTGATCAAGGATAGGCAATGTAAGAATAGTTGGATTCTTGGATAGTTATGATCAAAAAGAGTTTAGACATTATACTCCAAGAAATCATCAAGGAAAACTGGCTGGAAATCCTAGAATTGGAGGGCAAAATAGAAATTGGAAGAATCCACTGATTGCCACCTCAAACAGAACAAAAGATGAAAATGCACAGGAACATCATTGCTAAATTCCAAAGCACCCAGATTAAGGAGAAAATACTATAAGCAACAAGAAAAAACCCCTAAAATATCATGGAGCTATAGTCAAAATAACACAAGAGTTAGCAGTCTCAACATTAAACAAATGCAAGACATAAACATGGCATTTCATAGAGCAAGAGAACTGGTTTTACAATTGACACTAACATACCTAGCAAAGATGAACATAAATTTAAAAGGTAAAAAATGGATATTTGATGAATTAAAGAAGTTTCAATTACTCCTTGGGGAAAATCTAGAACTTAAGCAGAAAATTTAATCTATAAGAAACATACATAATGAAACATACATACATAATGAAAGACTAATTATAAGCAACCCAAAACGTCAAATTGATGATTCCAGTATGGGAAAACGACATCTATGGAGCCATATTATGGCATTATTGCCTGGGTTTTTTAAGGGATATCTACTGATGGAAGACTTAAGTCAAGGTGAATATAATGGAATGAGTCAAAATGACAGTGATTAGACCAGGAAGAGGTAGTGTAGAATGGCTATCTCATATGGAAGAGGACTGAGTGGAAGAACTGCTATGGACAAAGAGAGGAGAGGATGAAGGGCTGTAGTACTAAAACCCTACTCTCATAAGACCTGGGATAAAGAGAGAACAACATATACAATTAGAAAGGTAAAATTCTTCTTAATGTACAGAGTAACAGGAGAGAAGGAGGATGGGATAAGAGAAGGACCAGGAATCCCCTTGGGGGGACTGAAGGAATAAGAGAAGGACCAGGAATCCCCTTGGGGGGACTGAAGGAATAAGAGTGGATTAGGATAAAGGAGAGCAAGGGGATAATAAAATGGAGGGAATGGAGGGATACCTAGAGTGGAATACATATCAAGAGGTGGAGGTGGGGTAAGGAGGCAATAAGGGAGGACTCTTAGGATAAGATAAGGGAGGGATTTTTAGAATCAAACTCATATCAAGAAGTAGGAGGGCACAGTTAAGGGGATAAAGAAAAGATTTTTGGAAAAGTCAATAGAATAAGAATTAAAAGGTAAGGGGGAAGGTCAAAGGGAGGGACCTTTGGAAAGGTGGACCAATTTGCAAGTAGGAGGGTAAGGGGAGAAGATAAGGGAAAATTTTTGGGAAGCGGTATGAATTGGAGAGGTACTGGTCAAAGGAAATTAGACATCTCAGAAGGGATATGGTGGAAAGAAAGGAAGAGGAGGCCAAATAGTGAAGAGGAATAGAGTAGATGGAAATGCACAGTTAATGACTATGACATTGAGTGTAAATGGGATGAATTTACTTAGGAGAAGAAAATGGACAACAGAAAAGATACAAAATCAGGACCTACCAGTGTTTTATAAGAAACACACTGAAAATGGGAGACACATAGAATGAAGGTGAAGGACTTGAGCAGATGCCTTAGCTGATATAGAGAAGCCAGGTATAGTAGTCATGACCTCTGACAGAGTTGGAACTAAAATGCATATAATTGGATGGGATGAAGAGGGTAACTATATATATTGTGTGTGTGTGGGTACTATTGATAATATCCAGAATTTTAAAGGAAAAACTACCCAAGAAACAGATGGAAGTAGATAAAGAATAATAATAGCAAGGGAATTTAATTTTCCCCTCTCAGAATTAGATAAATCTAACAAAAAAAGGAAAGAATTTAAGGAGATGAATAGAACTTTAGATATGTTAAATGTAATAGCTATCTGGAAAGCCCTCATACATTCACATGAGGCTAGTAGTAGATCTAAGACTGAGCATACACATGATCCAAACATAATTTATAGTGGGACAACTATGGTTTAGAGAGCATAAATATTCTATAAAAGTCTTACTTTAACACTTATCATACTATGGAGGTAATCCTGCAGGGTTGTGGCATTGGAACAAAAGTTCCACTGAGTATGGTCAAGCTGGAAAGACTTGGTTTTGGAAAGAGTATGGTCCTGGCAATAGATTGTGTCTCCTGTCAAAGGACCACTCTAGCTAAATAGAGTCCTAGTAATGTATGTTAACTGAGAACTAGATGGGTTAAGTTAATCCAATTAAATGCTGATAGGAACATGGAGAAATAGATCTAATATCACATTGCTAGAGCTTCTGAGAATTATTTCTTAGGAGACAAGTTGGAAATATACATTATGAATTGTAAAGCAGTTAATGCTCATTGACCTAGAGACCCCATTACTAGTATTATGCCCTAAGGGCATTATTGAGAGGATCAGAAACTGTGTATGTATGAAAATATTCATGGAACCTTGTTTGTAATGACCAACTGGAACTAACACAAATAGAATGCTTGGGAGAAATGACTGAATTGATTGTGGTATTTGAATATAATGAATTGTATTATTTATTAGAAATGACAAATTTTGGAAATATGAAGAAAATAAGGGAAATATATGAAGAGATGAAAAGAGAATAAAAAAGTAAGAGTAATACCTACTATGATTGCACTAAACAAAAGTCACAAAATCAAGAGAAAAAAAGCAGAGGATATTTAGATTAGCAGACATATAATTTATACATTTTTAAACAAATTGTAAACAATGTGGAGTCTATGGTTTTGCACATAATTTTGTATGTATTTATTTATATAAATGTGTTTTGTAGATGGTGGCAGTTACTAAGTATGTAATTTGAAAAATTGAAAAATAAAAAAATTCAGACATTACGGTTCCCCTTGTGTTAGCAACTCAAATTCTGGGCACATATTTATGATGAAAGAAAGGTATCTGAGTTAGTCCCAAAAACCCAAATTCATAAAGGAATGATAGTTTTCAGAATAGACTGGTGACTGAGGATGGCTATACAAATAGTCCATCCTAAGGAGGTCTTCATTACTGATGTTCATAGAAGACACATAGAGTAACAATTAAATTTTGTACTATTTCATTTAATAAACCATGGTAACATACATCGGTTATTTATTTGGACTCTAAGCAGCTCTGCAAAATGTATTTCATGCATATGGAAAACATGAGCCCAAGCGACGACCTTTAGAGTAGTGAACTACAGCTTTTTAAAAAAAAAAGCCATAGTAAATAAATGTTTGTAAAGTCATTGGGTTTGAAGCAGTTTCATTTGCTATGTAATGTTTTCAGTATCTCTTCTGACTCTTACTATTGTCTTGACTAGCCCCAAGTCACTATACCTCTTACAATATTGATTTTATATACAGAAATCTTCCAGACTCATGCTATATCAAGATCATGGTTCATTTGTCTATTGATGATGATTATTCCCACATGGAAACCAAAGAGAAACAAGAGGCAAGGAATCACAGTTCAGTCAAAATGAATAATTCAGCCCCTTTCCACAAAAAGCAAAACCAATTATAGGCTCATTTCCCTCCTTTCATATTATATAGTTCAACCATTCAAAATCAGACCAATCTGACATTTATAATTCTCTTGAGTATTCTTGCTCAGCATAGCTCCATCCAGGAAGAGAAGTTGACAATACACATCTTTGTTTCAAATACAACCTGAAGACTTTCCTTCCTTCAAAAGTCTGTAAAAGATTAGGCAGATTCTCTATCTCAACAGAGAAAGAAACTGTTTATATTTAAACGCAGTATGGTGCAAGTCAGTATGTGCATCAAGCATTAGCAGCAATTAAACATGTAATTATCATGTTCTTCATAATAATGAATAATAAATGTGGCTTCTTTGTCCTTTTTCTTTCCCTTCCCTTCCTCCCTTCCTCCCTTCTTCTGTCCTTCCTTCCTTCCTTCCTTCCTTCCTTCCTTCCTTCCTTCCTTCCTTCCTTCCTTCCTTCCTTCCTTCCTTTTCCTTCCTGCCTTCCTCTCTCCCTCCTCTCTCTCCCCCTCCCTTTCTCTTTCTCTTGCTTTCTTTCTTTCCTTCCTTCTTGATTTTTTCCTTTCTTCCTATCCGTAGAAGCTCTGTCCCACTCCATTTCCAACCTTGGCCCATACATCCCTCCATAGGTAGCCTGGTGACACTTCCCTCATGGAGAGCTCACCATATTGGTTACATGCTTAGTGCAGATGCCTACTTGTTTTTTAGCCCTAATGTAGCTCAGAATTCCAAAATACAAATTGTTCACCAGTTTCACCCTTCCAAACAGTAAGGAGTATGGGCCTTATCTGATCTCAAACATGTATAGTTTCACTTATGCTCAGAGTTTCAAATGAGAGCATATTGTATCAAATCATAGAATTATAGAAAGGATGAAGGAAAGAAGGTATCTTAGAGATCCTGTACTCCATTATTTGGGTTCAGTCCAGAAAACAATCTATTTCTTCTTTGCTCCAGTCTACTACTTAGACATCCTTACACCTGGGTTCTTGTGCCCACTCCACTACCAACTTGATGTTTGGTCTTGGGCCAATTACTTGACATGTCTGTGTCTTGTTTTCTGCATTTTTCAGATTGGAATAATAACACGAACCTCACAGAGTTGTTAAGAGGTTCAACTGAGAAAATAGATGCTACAGATAGTTGAACAAAGTGTAACAGCAATGTTAGGTAGTAATATTATCATCATCATGGCACTAAACTATTTAGAAGACAGGATGATCTAGATTTATTAATTCCCCAGCTTCTCCTCTCCCCCTTTAGCCTCTCAGTCTTATATTGAGGGATAGCTCTAAAAGGAGAGGGAATGGGGACAGCAGCAAATGGAGAATCACAATAGCTAGCTGCTCTAATCTCAGTCTCTGAGATCTGGATGAATTCTTATATCTGCATATTCCTTGTTTGCTTGTAGTTTGCAACACATGCTTAAATTTCCACCAAATTAAGATGGATAAGAGATTAAAGCAAACTTTCTAAAGTGTCCACACCTTGCGACTTCCAAGAATATCTAGTGAATATCCCTAACATGGCCAGAACTTCTAAACTACCAATAACACATCATATCCCTTAAGGTTTGGGCCATTTCCTAAGTTTGTGGAGGGTCAGGATAATTTGTAGATAACTGCAGGTTGTTGACTCACTAGTGCAAACACAAAGGTTTATTCCTCTACTCTGTGTACGGAAATGTCCTGACATCCAGGCTTAGCAATGAGATTTCTTCCAAGAATCAGTAATGGTTGCCAACTTTGATAATGACAGGCTACAGTGAACCCCATACTCTTGGTAATTCAGAAATCATTATTGTTTTTCTCCTGCCAATATTCAATTTCAACTTGAGGACTATTATAGAAAAATGGAAGAGGCTTGTTTTGCCCCCAAATGGAATAGGTTGCCAATGAGAGAGTGGTTTCCTCAAACTGTGGAGAATTGAGTGAAAGTTTGACCTAGATGATTGCTAAGTTCCCTTTCCAGTGCTGAGATTTGGTGGTTCAACGTTTCAAACTTGAAGGTCCTTTCCATTTTATATTTTCAGGCTCTGTAGACATGGCTTCTTCCAGAAAAAACAAACAAGCAAACAACTCATGTTCCTTGTTTCTTAGAACTAGAGAATATCCTAGCAGCAATGCAATGACCCAGGACAATCTAAAGGAACTTAGGAGAAAGAATGCAATCCACTTCCAGAGAAAGAACTGTGGGAACAGAAATGCATTAGAAAAATATGTGATCGATCATGTAGTTCAATAGGGATGTGATTGGGGTTTTGATGTTAAAGGATCACTCTAGTGCAGATATGAATAACATGGAAATAGGTTTTGAATAATGATATATGTATAGCCCAGTGGAACTGCTTGTCAGCTTCAGGAGGGAGGAGGAAAGAGTGGGGAGGGGAAGGGGAATCACAAATCATGTAATCATGGAAAAATATTCTAAATAAAAAAGGGAAAAAAAGAAGTAGAGTATATCCCCAAGATGTGGCAGTCCTGGTTTGAGGGTGGTATTTCCACTGCCAGAAACTGTCTGTGGTTAAATGACAAACTACAAAACTGTGTACAACAGGTGGCTCAGAGTAGCTGGGAGAAAAGCCAGAATGGTCTAATATCTTTGATATTCTTAATTTCTGTACCTGTATTGCCAGTTTCCAATTATGAAAGTGTATCATAGGTTTATGAGTCTCATCCATCACTTCTCCCTTATTTTTTAAAATTACTTTTTTCTTTTTTTCCTTCTCCTTCCCATCCTCCTTTTCATCTTTCCCTTTTCCCCTCCTCCTTTTCTCTTCTTCTTCCTTTTCAAAGAATAGAATAGCTTGATAATTTGTTCCTGAAATCTGTCAGTGTAGGAGCAAGGACACTCTAATCTTGCCAGACGAAAGCATCATTTGACTAGAGTATGGCCAACAAGGTGTTCCCAAATTTGATATATTTAGATGCATGACAAATAGAAAAGTTTCTTTTTCCTTTTTATGTTGTGTTTTTTTTCAGTGACTTGATTCAGGCTGGGAAATTGGGGCTTTAAATAACCCCTTTTGTTGTCTCTGTTGGCTGTGATGCTCAAATCAAGGACTTTTTAAGGCTCACTTGTTCTGGTAGAAGCTGGACATGGTGACATATGCTTCCTCTTGACTTAACCTTAGGTCTGCATTGATTGGTTGTCCTGGGGCAGTTGGATTTGGAGCTAAGACTCCAAGTCTGAGTGGAAAAGGGAATGCGAGGGCACTATTTCTGGAATCAGAGCTAAGAAGCAGGCCCCCACAGGAATGAGCTTCATTTTTGCTATTCTCCTGCTGATTGGGTGACTTAGAAGCCATGACCATAGAAAGGTCAGATGTATTGAAGTTCCCACCCAGACAAGTTGGGGGTGAGTTTCCTCCATAAGCCACTGGAGGGATGACATTATTCTCAGATGGCCAGTCAGGGCTGAGACCAAACTTCTCTGCTGCATTGATATCTTGGGGGAGTAAGACTTGCAGAAAGCCTTCCACCTCTTCTTTGGATTGAATGCCATCCACTTTATGAATCTGATCATCCAGGAAACATTCTGGATTGAAGCTATTACTGAAATTCTGGAAAAGAAAAGTGGTAATGGGTTCAGGCACTGAACTAGAAGGATATGGTAGCAAGAGCTCCTGAAAATCATTCTTTCTGACTGGTTAAATTTCCACGGAATATAAAAAGTGCACCTCAGTAGACTACTGAGAGACCAGCAGATAGCAAGACATGGTGTTATTAGGAGGCAAGCTTCTAGAAAGAATTATAAACTATGGGCGATGATTTTCTTTCTTAAAAAACAAACAAACAAAACAAACTTTACCTTCAATCTTATAATTAATACTGTATATTGCTTCCAAGGCAGAAGAGTGATAAGATAAGGGGTTAAATGACTTGCCCAGAATCACATCGCTAGGAAGTGTCCAAGGTCACATTTGAACCCAGGACTAGCTGTCTCTCAATCCACTGAGTTACCTTGCTGTCCCAAGAAATAATTTTCTGATACTTTCTCTAGACTAACTCTCTGGGATGACCAATGTTTCATTTTCACTTTCTGTAAATGAGGTCTTTGGAATTATTGTCATCCTTTTAGATCCTGGATTCAGGGGTGCTGTGGTCATGCTCTACCCACCTGGAAAATCCAGGGATGAGAGAGTAGGGTTAGTATCTTATCTCTCCCCCAAACTTGCTCAGAGCATCCTCCTGGTCACCAGAGCATGTCTCAGAAAAGGGCCAAGACCCCATGTGCCATTACCTTTCATCCTGAAATCCCTCCCCTGGGATGATCTGATCTACTGGCCCAATGTCCTGAAAGTTTCAGAAAAAAATCCAACCTTTTGTGGTTTCCTACACAGCTGTTCCAGAGTCGTCTTGTGGTCAGGGAGGTTGGGCCACAAAACAGGCTTAATTCTGAAATAATAAAATGTTTGTAGTAAAATAGGCAGCAGATGCAATGTGGATATCAACTCTATTTCCTACTGGGTCAAAATTCCTAAGAGGTGTAGGGGTTAGGAGGTCAAGTCTGGAATCAAGTAAGACCTAGTTTCAAGCTTTGCTCCAATGCAGACTACCTTTGTGATATATAATAATTAATATTTATAGTGCCTTAAAGCTTACAGAGTACTTTGCAGATATCTCATTTTATTCTCACAACAATTCTGGGAGATAGGCATTATTAACCTCACATTTCAGTTGGGGAAATTGAGGCAATCAAAAGTAAAGTGACTTGCCCAGGATCACACAACTAAGACATCTTGCAGGCTGGATTGGGACTCAGGGCTTCCTGACTCTAAACCAGTGGTTTCCAAACTTTTTTGGCCTACCGCCAGAAAAAATATTACTTAGTGTCCCCTGTCACATACTGGATTGCTGCAGCACCCTGACCAGGGGGGCAGTGGCGCCCACTTTGGGAATCACTGCTCTAGACCCAGTGCTTTCACCAAACTGTCTCCCAGACAACCATCTATGAAAAAATTAGAACTGGAACTGGTGTTGGAGGAAGCCTCCACATTGGAATTTCCCTACATTGATGAAATCATGGATTTGGACCAGATTAATAAAAGTATTTATGAGATTTGGGGTCTGTAAGTAACTAATTGTGGGATTATGTATTAGTCTTAGCTTCCCTTGGCCTCAGTTTTACCTTCTGTAAAATAAGGAGATTACATTATATAATCTATAGGTTCTTCTTTTTGGTTTTTTAAACCCTTATCTTTTGCTTTAGTATGAATTCTAAGACAGAAGAGTGGCAAGGTCTAGACAGTTGAGGTTAAATAACTTATTCAAGATCACACAGTTAAGAAGTGTCTGAGGCCAGATTTGAACCCTAATCTAATCCTCATTTCCAAGCCTGGCACTCTATCCATTGTGATACCTAGCTGCTTCTTAGGCACTACTCCAGATATAACACTTCTTCTAACGTACCAAAGGAACCTCTTCACCTCTCCCTATGGACTTGACTTCTCACATGGAAGTGGACTTTACCCCTGCAGCCTCCTCCTCCCAGAACCTCCAATTAAAGAAATTATCTAGGCCAGTCATATCTCTTGAGGGCCCATTCCTGACTTTCTGTAATTTCTCTATCATATCCCCTCAGGGTCATCTTTTCCTCTACCCTCCTTTGCCTTTTCATCTTCTTATGTGCTATCTGTCCAATTAGTTGCAGGAGGATAGGGACTGTCTTTCTGCTTCTTTTTGTATTTCTAGCACTTAGCACATTACTTGGCACATAGCAAGTGGTTACTAAATGTTTATTGACTTACTGACCTCTAAGGCCTCTTCTAGCTTTATCATTCTAGGTAATCAAATGAGAAAAGTGTAAGCCTGGGCTCTAAATTCACTAGACAGGAATTTGCACAAAGGCAGCAGTAAACTCTGAACATCATGAAAAAAATTCTCAATGAAGGAGCAAAGATGAACATCAACACAAGTTGTTTTTGATGCAGACAAGGCCTACCCAGAAATAACTGTTCATTCAGGTTATTCAAGGAGATAACTTGAAAGTGTTCCGCTTTCTTGGATTTCATCCTATGTCTTTTTTTGTTAAATAAATTTTTATTTTTTTGAGGCAAATGGGGTTAAAATGACTTGCTCAGAGTCACACAGCTAGGAAGTGTCTGCGGCTAGATTTGAACTCAGATCTTCCTAACTCTGGGCTTGGTGCTCTATGTAGCATCTCTTAGCCTTCCCTAACCCATGTCTTTTTTTTTTTTGGATTCCTAAGAAATTACTGAGGAAGGTTAGCCTAGTATAGTAGGTAGCATACTGGATTTGGAATGAAGGGATTTAGGTTCAAATCTAACTCTGTGACCCTCTTCATTTGGCCTCTTGATTCTTCCTCTGTAAAATGAGGGAGTTTGACTAAATGATCTCTAAGTTGTTTATAGCTCTTGCTCCATTATCCACAAAGATATTACTGGGACTGGAGAATGAGCTGGCATTGAGCAGGAACAGTGGCTTTTCAACTCTTACACAATCTGTCCAAATTAGAATAGAACCTCACCTTTTTTCCCAAAGCAAACAGATCACAACAATCCCCAGGATCCCAAAGGAGAAGCTCAGAGTGATGATGAAGAGCATGACAAAATCCAGCTCCTCTGGAAATCAAGGACAAGGTTATTATTATTTACCCCTCTATTTGTATCCCCAGCAGACTATGGCGTTGAGATACCTTACATCTACTTAGGTACTCCTACTTGGGTAAGTCCATTTTATTTTTAAAAGTGTTTCTGTGGCCTGTCCTCCTCCTCCTCTCCCAAACTTCCCACTTCTGAAGATTCTTTGCTTAGCAATTCATGCAGTAGCTAACATTATAGAGAAAAATTAACTCCAAGATTTTATGACTCTGATTAATGAAATGATAAACCATGAGTTCAGAAGACTGAAGATGAAACAGATCACTCACCTCCTGCCTTAGAGGGAAGATGGATTTAAAATGGGTGTTGGGGGGGGAAGGGAGAGGAAGAGAGGGGGAGAGGGAGGGAGGGAATGGGAGTGTGTGTGTGAGAGAGAGAGAGAGAAAGAGAAAGTGTGTATGAGAGAGAAAGAGAGAGAGAGAAATAGAGAGATTTAGAGATAATTAATGTGGAAATTTGTTTCTTTAGGTTGTGTAAGCATGTATTATAGGTCATTCATACCTTGTTCATGGTTTTTCATTTAAAAAATTAGTGAGAGATTAATAAAATAGGTAGAAATTAATAAAAGAAGAAAGTAATTTAATAAGAATTATGAGTAGCAGCATAAGAGTATCCTCAAAGACATCATGTTTGGGAAAATGCCCCCCAAAATAAATCCACCCAACACATCATCACCATCATCACCACTATAGTCTTCATTATCAGTCACCATTATTATTATTATTACTATCATAAATATTTATGTATGTTACAGTATTTTATGTCTAAAATTGGTTAATATGTTAATACAACTGTAATACTTTTATTTTAAACAAAAAAATGGCTCTGTAGCCACAAGCCTAAGATAACATGATTTTCTGAATGTTTTGAGGTATCCATCAAATAGCACTAATTTGGATGATGGAGCTATCATGATTTGCAGTACTGAATATGCTCAATCATCAAAGATGTCCTCTATCTTACCTCCAACAGGCAGATAATTACTGAGCAAAGAACCTTCCAGGGGTGAGGACAAATTGTGTACAAATAGTAAACATTCAGATAGTTTGAGCAATCCAACCTAATTCAACACGTTTTTATTAGTGTCCGCTGTGCCAGCCACTGGGGATAATGAAGACAAAATGAACAACTGTCTTTGCCCTCAACAAGTTTACATTCTACTAGACTGGTTTAATATGTGACATATTTCTCCAAATAGAATGCAAGTATGATCCCCCCACCCCATTGGCTTTGTATCCCTAGTGCTTATCACAGTATCTGATACAAAGTGAGTGCTTAATAAATAAATGTTTCTTGATTGATTTATAAATACATTAATTGATATTGAAAAGAGAAAGGAGAGAATGCTGATATTGGGGGTAGGTATATCAGGAATGGTTGCTCCTAAGAGGAAGCACTTGAATTGAACCTTGAAGGAAGCTAAGGATTCTAAGAGGTGGATATGAAGAAGTCTAATAAGGTCACTGAGATTATTAGTGAATTGAGGAAACCTAGAATGGACAAGCTGTAAGCATGGTAGTTGGAAAGTAGGAAAATGAAGGTCAGAATCAGAGATATTGACAATTCCTACTATCTTCAGGGCAAAAGAGTTACTTTCCATTTTTACCCTATACTTGGGCTGCATACATTTTAGGATTCTGTAAAATTGACCAATTCTCATTTTTATAATCATTAGGTGAATTGTAGGAGTTTAGAATCTTTTAGGAGTTGGCAAACTATAGTCTATAGGCTGAAATTTGTTGATGCTTGCTATTAGATGAAATCTACTTCCTTCTCACTTTCTCTAAAAAAGACAAAAGAAGAACAAGTTGAAGGGAAACAGGCTGAACCCTTCAGGTAGGAGGGCACTTCTACAGACAAAGGTTGGGGCCAGACAGAAATGATTTGAAACTAACTAGAGGGCTTTTTGTTGCAAAACTTAAATGCCCGTTCCTTTCCTATGCTTTTACCATAACCCATCCTAGTTTAGCTTAGTCTAGTCTTAGCATAGTTTAGGAGACAGAAACCCTTTTCTATTTGCAAACTTAGTTAGGGATAAGAGTTTAGTTAGAATTTAGCTTAGAATAAGAGTAGTAATCCCTTAGACCTTAGTAACCAGAAAATGTTGCAAGCTGCAAATTTAGAAAAGAGAAACGAGCAAAATGTAGTGCAAAGGTGCAAACAACCATACAGAACCTTGCTAACTGCAGAATTTCTGGCAGTTAAGAAGGGTTTAGAACCCTGACTAGAGGCAGTTGGTCCTGGAGTTAGAGGTCCAAATTTTATCATTTTAACTTTTAGCTTCGGGACTTGTTGTGATATCCCAGAAGCTCCTCTTACTCTCAAACTGCCTTGATATTGGCATCCTTCAGGTGCCTTGCATAAAACGGAACAAGTTGCACCAGTGTCAAGTAGTCCTTCATAGTGCACCCCCCCCCACGCCCCGATTTCTAGGGTTACTAATGGTTCTCCACTGTCATTGGACTTCACTGGCACTAGGGGTAATAAAGAATCCTCAGTATTTTGTGTACACTTATCATTGATCCAGTGTTGTGTATGGTCATTTGTGTCTAAACCCAAACTTCCTATAGCACCATTCAGCAAGTTCAGTTTAGAATCAGGAATACAGAAAGCAGGCTTAAAGAACATTGGCTCCTTGAGAGCTGGTAAAGTCATTATTAGTTGTGCAAATTTCATGTTGGCTTTTGCTAAGGGCTGCAGAGATGGAGGTTTGAATTGATTTACCATCTACTCTGATATTTAAAGAACTGTCATGCCCCAAATCAGAAGTTTTCCTCTCAGTAGTATCCAGGAATGTATGGTAGTTAGATTGTGTTCCCTTCAACACTTCAGGTACAACTACTGATTCAAAAGTTGACTAATGTTCCCTATCTTGCCCTGATGTTTGTGTGACTGAATGATGGTTTTTGTTTTCAATCACTGCACCAGTTTCATTGATGTTAATATTAGCCACACTGGATACTGGGGACAACAACTGCTCCCTTTCCCTTCCCCAAAGTTTTTGTTGGAATTCTTCAGCTAAGGGGTTGAGAAAGGTGAATGTGGAATTTCCTAAACAGCTGCTATCACCCTGCCACTCAGTGGGTTGCTCTTTCAAATTTGAGTCTTTGCCAACGTACTGATTGGTTTGCTCTTTAACTTCAATCTGTGACACTGTGTCTAAAGCACATGAATGAGATAGAATTTTGGCATTTAATTCCCCTGAGGTTACTGAAAGTGTTCCTTTCTGGAAACCTTGTATATCCTCGCCATAATGTTCTTTATCCAAGTTGCCCCTTTGTTTTATACTTGGAATAAAGAGAGGAATTTGAGATTTTGATGATTCTGAACAAGATTGCAAAGCCTCCTGATGTGAGCTGTTGCAATGGTTTGATTGATCCTTATGCTTCTCACCCAATGTGTTTGTTATGGAATGAGAAAGCTGATCCCTTATATAATCATCCTCATTATTGCCATAGATTTCTCTGTGCATTTGCATTATTTCTTCCCATTGCTGATTATCTACCACAGATCTATGTTCATATTCTGTGTAGCTTGCTTTAGACACTTGCTCTATTTTGCCCAGGTTTCCCAATTTGCTTTCCTCACTTAGACTACACACTGCCAAATTACAATGACTAGAAATTTTTAAGTCAGGAATTTCAATTCATAATGATTTCGGTTTCGTTCCCATTTGATTATATCTTTCCATATCATCCAATGAAGGGTATTGGCTATATTTTTTACATGAATGGTTACAGCACGCACCATCATGTTTGTTATCATCATTTCTTTTTGTTATTCTTAGACCATTTAGAATTATAGTAGGTCTTTCTATTGCCTCTGTCTCTTTGATTTTGATTATCATTTTTGGAAAAATCTATTTGCTGTTTAAATCTACAAAATTGAAGGATGTGTCCAAGCCATCCACATAGGTAACAACAAGGGGGCAATGATTTTGTTCTTTGGGTATTGCTAGTAGGTTGCCTGTACTGATTTTGGCTCCTACTGGTTTGGAGGGCAACATTTTTCACCTCCTAGATTTCTTTGGCATGTTTTGCCTTTTTTAATTTGTGTTTTAGATCAGCTATGACTTTGTCCTTATCAGATTCAGTTTGTCTACCTAATCTTGCCTCTTTGTTTCGAGTTGTGAATGTAAGTTGCATGTTGCCTTACATCCTCCAGTGGCAATGATTCTCACTGTGGACAACTCTGTCTACAGTAATTTTGTATTGGGATCGAGGTTCCCTTCACAAACTATGTATGTGGTCAATCCTGCACATGTGTGTCTCTGAGACCAAGAATTGTCTCTGAGGCTTCAATTATCCTATCAAGAAAACTACTTGGGTGTTCTTCCTCCTCTTGTTTCAGCTTTTCAAATTTCTGCCACGTGTTTGGTCTTTTAGCGTGCAATCTCATTGCCTCAATCAAGTCTGCTCTGTACCTCATAAATATCTCATGTTGGTATGCTGGGTGAAATCTAAGTCTTGATGAACCAGGGGCCATGATTTCAAATTTGGGTTCTTCCTTGTTTCATTGAGGAATTTTTCCTTTTCTGAGGAAGAGTAAAATTCCCCCAAAAGAAATTCAACATCATCAAAACTAGGATTGAACAATGTGAACACCCTTTTGAGCTCTTTGATGCTTTTGTGAGGTTTCTCGAAAAACTTGGGAAAGCGTCTTTTTAGGACCTCCATATCAGATGGAGTGAATGCCTTGTATGTCTTTACATGCACCACCCCCTCCCTTGGTTGTACAATGGTCCTGTCCACAATTGGTAACACAGAGACTATAGCGTTTGTTATTGGATATTCTTCAGCGGTGTTATTGCTCCCTAAATATTTTGATTCCACAATCTCCAGTTGGAGGATTGTGTGCTTATCTAATTCCTTTCCCTCTCTAATTTGCTTTAATACTTGGAACAGTAGCTTGATGTTCTCTACTAGTTCCCCAGAGTCAGCATCATTTTTAGCAGGAGTTGTCTTAAAATATTGCCACAGGTGAGTCAAAACTGCCTTAGAAATCACTAAAAATTGCCAAAGAGTTAGGATTATGGAAATAGTAGTGGGGATGAAACATATGCATCCAGCAAGGGTAAGGGCACACCATTTGTAATAATCGTATATTTCAAGTATTTGTTGCACTAAACTAGGGACTTTTACGAACCAGAAGTTGCTAAGACTTTGCATGAAAGACCAAACCATTATAGAGACACTGCATATAATGAAAGTAATCCTTGCCAGATTCATCTTGGGTGTTTCAGAAGATTTGCAGGTTTTTAGTAATTATGCTTGCCAAGTTGTAATAATGGGATAAAACAAATGGGCTGGGGTTTGTGGGTCCCTAAGTCAGTTGGTAGAAAAGGAGGGTGCAATAGTGGAAGTAGTAAATTGAGGTGGTAGGAGAGATTTAAGGGAATGGCTGAGTTTAGGGAAATATAGGACGATAAAGTATAATGAGTGGCAAGGGAAGAGGATGAGGTAGTTGGGTAGGCAGCTGCAACAGGGAGACACAGACTGGGTACACAGGCCTGAGGCAGAGGACACTGAAGGGAAACAGGCTGAACCCTTCAGGTAAGAGGGCACTTCTACAGACAAAGGTTAGGGCCAGCCAGGAATGATTTGAAACTAACCAGAGGGCTTTCTAGTCAGTTTCTCAAGTTCACAAAGAAAGAGTCCCAAGGCTTTTCCTTGTCTGTGAAATAGAAGGGTTTATTCAGAGGAAGTATAGGGATCACCACTTCTTCCAACATGGATGCCTCCAACTCCCCTCAGGACTGAGAGAAACTATTCCTTTCTCTCCTTACCCTCTTTTATCATTCAACCAATGATATAGCAAGAGGTTTGATTAAATGACAGCAGGGTTTATTGAGTTTCAGGGTTGATCATAAAGGACAGAGGGATACAAGGTTTCTCTAACAACCACCTAGGGAGAAGCTTCAGGTGGGGGAGAGACACAGGAATGAGAGACTGAGAAAGGGCCTGCCCTCACTCAGTCCCAGGAGGTTTTGTTGCCTTTGAGGTTAGGAAAGTTACACACAATGAATCAGGAGATAATTTGTATCAAGGGTAAGCCCTACTTGACTATGGGGAAACCTAAGTCTTCAAAGTTTGATTGCTACCACCCAAATCCACCCTTTTCCCAAAACCCACAGGAAATCAGGAAGGGAAAATGGTGATTGGAATAGGGAAGGTCAGGGAGATCCAGAGGAATTAGCTAAGCTACAAATCTAAGAGAAAAGGCACAGAATAAAGGAATCAAGGCTAGGTTTCAGCCCCAAGACCTAGCTCAGTTGACCCTTCTGCTCTGACCAAGCCTCCAGGACCAACTGCCTCTAGTCAGGGTTCTAAACCCTTCCTAACTGCCAGAAATTCTGCAGTTAGTCTTTTGCAGAGTTGTTTGCATTTTTGCACTACAAGGAGTTTAGAATCTTTTAGGAGTTGGCAAACTATAGTCTATAGGCTGAAATTTGTTGATGCTTGCTATTAGATGAAATCTACTTCTCACTTTCCTTAAAAAAGACAAAAGAAGAACAAGTTGTCTTATATGGTATCTGAAAAATGCCTCTTTCCTCAATTCTCCTCTTCCTCTAATTCTATGCCTTATCCATCATTCATCTATTTATCATTTACCTGTCTATGTATCCATCCATTCATCCATCTGTCTGATTATCTATCTGCCTTATAAGAGTTAGCATTTGTGTGGCTCCTTGTGGATTACCTTATTTGATTCTTACAACAACCCTATAAGTTGATGATATTATCATCCTTATTTTACAGATGAGGAAGCTGAGGTAGATTAAATGATTTGTCCAGGGTCACACAATAGCAACTGTCTGATGCAGGATTTGAACTTGTATCTTTATTATCTGAAGTCTAGTGCTCTTAGCCACTATGCCACCTAGCTGCTTTAACCAATATGTGATTACTGAGCACTTGTGTAAGTTGCTATGGGTGCCCAGTGTGCAGCACATAGCAGATGTTATATAATTGCCTGCTATTATTATACCAGTTGTTAGATAGCATAATGGAGAGAGCACTGGGTTTGGAGTCAGGAAGACCTGATTTCAAATGTGGTCTCGGATACTAACTGTATGATCCTGGGCAAGTTACTCAGCCCTTATGCCTCAGTATCCTCAACTATAAAATGAGGCAGATAATAGCACCAATTCCCAGAGTTGTTGTGAGGATCAAATAACATTTTTTAAAATTTCCCTAATTACTTATAAAAACAATTTTTAGCTTTTAATAGTTTTTTTAGTTCCACATTCTCCCCCTCCCTCCCTCAAATGGCAATCAATCAATGATTCAATCAATATATATATATATGTATATATATATATATATGTTTTCCATATGCAATCATATAAAACATTTTTCCATATTAGTCAATTTGTAGAAGAGAGGTCAAACAAAAAAAAGAAGAAAGAATGTGAAATATAGTATAGTTTGGTGTGTGTTCAGACTTTATCAGTTCTTTCTCTAGAGCTGGATGGCATTTTTCGTAAGAGTCTTTGGGGTCTTCTAGATTAGTGATGACAAACCCTTTAGAGATGGAGTACCAGACTCTGTCCCACCTCCCCACCTAGAGGCCACATGCCATGTTCCTACCCCCCTCAACCCCCCCCCCCCCAGTGTTGGGCATGTCCCCTCCATTACCCTTCACAGGGGAGAGAGAAAATGCTCCCTTTGGGTTGCTGGGCAGAGGGGTGGACAAAGTGAAGAATGTCCTCAGCAAGTGTAGAGAGGGGGAGGGGAGTGACTGGAGTGTTTGGCACCCCTCCAGCTCTGCTGCCTGTGAGTTGACTACCTTACGGCCTGTGCACTCCCATTGGGCTGCTGGGCAGAGGCAGGTGGTGTGAAAAAATGTCCTCAGGCACAGTGGAGAGGGGAAAGGGAGCAGTTCTGCCTCAGTCCCTCTGCTTTTCTAGTAATGAACTGGGGTGGGGTGGGGTGGGGGGCTGTGATTGTGTGCCCACAGAGAGCACTCTGCATTGCCATCTTTGGCACCCATGCCATAATTTGCCATCACTGGTCTAGATCACTATATTGCTGAGAATAGCTAGGCCATCCATACTTTGTTCATCAAATGATAATTGCTATTACTATGTATAATGTTCTTTTGGTCCTATTCACATTAGGTTGTAGCAATACATTTAAGTCTTTCTAGGTTTTTATGAATACATTCTGCTCATCATTTCTTTTTTAAAAAATAATGTTTTCCTCAAATACATGAAAAATATTTTATTCTTCATTTTTTAAAAGTGAGCCAAAGTCTCACCCTCTCTTTTCCTCCTTCCTTGAGATGGCAAGCAATCTGATGGATTTTATATGTGTAATAGTGTAAAGCATCTTTCCATATTATTCATTTTGTGAAAGAGAACTTAAACAAACAAAAGAAAAATGAAGAAATAAATTGAAATACATTATGACTTGGTTTGCATTCAGACTCCATCTGTTCTTTCTCTGGAAGCAAATGGCTTTCTCTTGGATCATTGTACTGCTAAGGATAGCTAAAGCCATTCATAAATGTTCATCAGATTATATTGCTGTTACTATTCTCCTGGTTATGCTTACTTCATTTTGCATCAGTTCACATAAGTCTTCCCATAAGTCCAAAATCCCAAATCATATATCCATATAAACAAGTGATAAATCATATGTTTTCTTCTGTATTTCTACTCCCACAGTTCTTTCTCTAGCTGTGGAAAGCATTCTTTCTCATAAGCCCCTCAAAATTGTCCTGGATCATTGTATTGCTATTAGTAGCAAAGTCAGTTACATTTAATTGTCCCACAATGTTTCAGTTACTGTGGATAGTGTTATCCAGGTTCTGCTTATTTAACTCTGCATCAGTTCATGTAGGTCTTTCCAGTTCTTTTGGAAATCCATCAATTAATCATTCCTTATAGCACAATAGTATTCCATCATCATCATATGCCATGATTATTCAGTCATTCCCCAATTGAGGGACATCCCCTCATTTTCCAATTCTTTTACACCACAAAAAGCACAGCTATAAATATTTTTGTACAAACAGATCCTTTCCCATTTTTTTTTATCTCTCTGGGAAACAAATCAAGTAGTAGTATTGCTGGACCAAAGGGCATGCATTATTTTAAAGCCTGTTGGGCATAATTCTAAATTGCTTTCCAGAATGTTTGGATCAATTCACACCTCCACCAGCAATGCATTAGTGTCCCAATTTTGCCACATCCCCTTCAATATCTATTATTTTCCTTTACTATCATATTGGCTACTCTGCTAGGTGTAAGGTGGGTACACATAGTTTTAGAGCCCTTTGGGCATAGCTTCAGAATGCTCTGCAGAATGGTTGGATCATATCACAACTCCGCCAAAGGTGCCAAAAAAGATATCATTTAAACAGTGCTTAGCATAGTGCCCAGCACATAGTAGGTGTTTAGAAATCTATTCTTCTTCCTCCCTTCCCTTTTCCCTCTCTCTTTCCTTCCCTTTCTTCCCTTTCTTTCCTTCTTTTCCTTCCTTCCTTCCTTCTTTTCCTTCCTTCCTTCTTTTCCTTCCTTTCTTTCTTCCTTCCTTCCTT
>NC_058130.1:382978603-382999656 GCF_016433145.1 Gracilinanus agilis
CCTTCCTTCCTTCCTTCCTTCCTTCCTTCCTTCCTTCCTTCCTTCCTTCTGAAAAATAGGCCACAAATATAAACATAGAACATAATCATTGAATACCTGCTTTGGGTCTCAGTGGTGTTCTGAAGTATACAGTGGGACTCCAATCACTCCAGTATCCTGAAAAATACCCTCCACTGGGAAGTGATCGTATTTTAACCTCATATGTTGAATTCGGTTGTAGCTTTCTCTCCAGAAGTGTTATATGAGGATAGGATGAGCTTATATGCTAAAGAGTGAAACAAGAAATTTTTGTTATTCTTGTTCATAATAAAGAAATTTTACATGCACTAAATGTGAATGTATGAATGTTTTGAGTCAAATTTAATTCAGTAATGTTGAGTTTTTGTGGGCTTATTATTTGAAAGTCAAATTTCCTTAGAGACTCTCTAATAGGTTTTTAAGCAAGAAGTTATACTTGACAGGTGGACCCAGCCCCTCACATCACATTATATAGGTGGCCATCTACTTTGTTCGTGGTCACCCTTGGCCAGAGGAAAAGGAAAAGTGGATTAGGTGAGCCAGACCTTTGAAGAGTCCATTTCATCCATTGCTTTACTTCCTCTATACTGAAGGAGGGTGGAGGCAGAGCTAAGATTAATGTACCAAATGTATAAACAATGAGGAAATGCCTTTCTAAAAACCAAGAAATTGGCTGCAAATAATGGCGATGATCTTCAACATATGAGGATGTAAAAGGGAGTTGAGGAATGTTCTTGGCTATGAAAGGAGAAGCAATATCACTATGCCCAGGATAAAGATACTTGGACTATTGCTTTCACTGGCCCCCAAATGGATATTACTTACACATTCAGGGACATTTTCATTTTCACTATAGTGATATGGTCCACCTTGCTTATCTTATATGTGGATATATTTTATATTATTTATATTTCCTTAGTCTTTCTCTAAAATAATTGTACAATGAGAAATCTCAAAAGTGATTTCCCCAGGAGAGGGCCAGAGGTTGAAGGTTGAGGGTTGGGCCACTTCTTGGAAGGAGAGGGCAGAGGAAAGGTGCCCATTATTGACTGGGTCCAAGAAATGTGGGATACTACAGTTCCACCTATGAATTGGTTACACTGAAGTCTGGTGGGATATGGTGGGAAGGCCACAGGAGAATACAAATAAAAATTTAAGACCTTAAAATAAATTCTGAACCAAAATAAAAAGAATATTTCTTTATACATAATAAAACAGAAGAAGATTATACAAGGAATAAGACCATCAATTTCAAAGAAGAGAATAGAGTCAGAAGGAGAATTTCATCTTGATTCCAAAATGGATATCAGGCTTAACGTGATGGGATTAAGATGGGTTAACCTGAAGTATATGGCTGGGAAGGAAGAAGTGGGGGCCAGGGAAAGGTATATAGTCTAAAATCAGAGGAGGAGAATTTTTTGGAAGTTAGAGATTTCCTTATCTAAGGACCCAAGGGACAAAGATAAGGATGGGGCCAGAAGGTAGAGAACTGATTAGATGGTGGGTCAGGAAATGTTATGAGAATGTGCTTGTTCAAGTCAGTGTTTTTGGACAAAAAAATCCTTCCTAAAGTTGATTGCTGTAGAGTCTGGAAGGACCAGAACACTTACATCTTTACTAAAGCAAATACGCAGATGAACATGGAGAAATATGTCCTGCCAGCTGGAAGCCTGGGAGAGACACAATCAAACTCAGTGTGGAAGACAGGAAGGAGTATTTCTCTAAGAACAATGAGGCAGGCAGTGCTGTTGCTTTCTTTGCTTGGATGGCAAATCTTGATATGGCTAAGGAAGCTTCTGCCCCTCCTGGGTAGTGGCCTTTGGCCCAAATCCAGTCTTAATCTCTTCCCTCTTATGGAGGGGGCATGTAGGGGAGGGTAAGAAGGTTCCTGTGTCTAATAAATTCTCTGAGAAAATTTAAAAAATATTTATTGGAGTCCCTAAAGTGGCTGAACAGCCCGTGTAGCAGAATCACTAATTTTTGGACAAAGTTAAAAGGAAAGCTATGTGACTCTTTGGCAAATCACTTAACCCTGTTTGCCTCAGTTTCTTCATCTGCAAGATGAGATGTAGCAGGAAATAGCAAACCATACTCCAGTATCTCTGCCAAGAAAACTACAGATGGATTTAGTTGGACATGAATGAAATGGCTATATAATAAGAAAACCTCTCCCTTTTGAATCCTGGCAATTTTCCCCCCCTTGTAATTGGAATGATGTGAGCCCTGTAAGATGCCCTTTAAAAGGGTGATGAATAATTTTCAGGGGGCAGGAGGAGAAAAATATTTATTGCTGCTAGTGTTTCAATGTTTCAATGTTTCAAACACTAACTGTGTTTTAGTCTCCAGTCTAGTGGTGTCAGCTACAGACTAGTAGAGGGAGAGGTCCTGAGAAGAAAGTTTTGTTTGCTGAAGGAGAGGTATAGTGCTATTAAGCATCCCTCCCCTGGGCCATCCAGCATTTGGCCAGGTTTAAAGGAGTCATTATGAACCATGACTACATATCCTGAAGGGAACTTACAGATAGATTCTCACAAATCTCAGAGTTGGAAGGCCATCTAATCCAACTTCTCTCTATCCAACCCTAGAGTTGTTTTTGGAACTTGTGGAAAATCTTACTTTGACTCCATAGACAACAGAAAGAAACATGGACTTTAAGGAACTCAGAAATGTTAAGACTAACTGGCCCTGACCACCGCCTCACAGACAGACTACCTACATATGTTACTGGGATAAAAGAAGTAGGAGAAAAAGGAGATTTCCCCCTATTTGCCATACATGTTGGACATTCAGAAGACTTTTGGAAAAGCTGTTTATTTACTTACCATCCAGTCACTTTGGCTTTTTTCTTGGTGATAGGCTACATCATGGATTAAGTCTTTTACATAGTCATTCCACGAGTGTGTTGTATTGAATGTTAGCACAAAGTCATTTGCTGCCTTGCGGTAGGTGATATTTAAGTCAAAAGGAGCTTCAGGTTTAACTAGAAATTGTAACAGAAAAGAGATCTGTATATAAGGCAGTCAGGGGAAATAAATAAAGAAAAACCCCAAACAATCCTTCTTTAGCCTTCCTTTTCCCTGAATCCCACTCTTAATTCCCTGGCCTAACACTTGTACTTGCTTATCTCTGAAGGTTGTGGGAATCAAATGAGATCAATTTGTAAAGCACTTATCATTTCTATGTGGCACATATTGGGTGGATAAGAAATATTTGTTACCTTTTTCCCTTCCCCTGCCTGGTCCCAAATCAATTTAGTTCCAATTACATTAATACATTCAGTGGCAGCTGGAGTCAGGTTCTTCAAAGTTTAAGCGCCCTCAGTGTCCCAGCTGAGCATCACAGTGGTGTGGCACAGGAGCCACTCTTGTGGTATGGAGAAATCCAGAGATCTGGGTTCTAGTTCTGGTTCTAACACTGTGGGACCCTGGTCAAGTCAGTTATATCTGCTATGTTTCATGCCCTTCAAGAGCTGTAACTAGGGCAGGGTTGCCAGGTCTTAGACCCTGGACTCTATACTTCAAGAATACTAAAGGTACTTGCAATCTTTGAAAAGAAAAACAAAATAACCAAGCTTATTATTTTGTTAGCATGAAGAATTGGTTAAAATAGGAAGCTACCAGAGACCTTACTTCTTTCCTCCCCGGTGGGTGCCTACCTGGTCAACCCTGATCTGTTTTCTCTTACCCTACTCATTCTCCCATAAGCAAACAGAACAGGGGGCGGAGAGTGGGGGAGAAGTGTCCTAGCTCTTTGGAGGATACCTTCCATGCCATTCACCCATTTTTTGGTTTGGAAGGGTCCAGATTGCCAGTATTTGCTTTATAGCCACTTAAGCACAGGCACTAAAATTGCTACTTACATTCCAAGCTCCTTGCCTGAGAATGATATTTTAAATCATTTGAATAAATCATTTAGTGACTGAATGAATACCTGCTATATTTGAGTCAGTGAGGCTACCATGATGGAAAAAGATAGGTTTCAGCCTCTAAAGAACTTAGAATGTAGTTATTAGGGGAATTGGATGATATGTATTCAATTTCTCATTTGTGTCTAATGCTTTGTGATTCCATTTGGGCTTTTCTTGACAAAGATACTAGAGTGTTTTGCCATTTCCTCCTATGACTCATTTTACATATGGAGAAACTGAAACAAACAGGATTAAGTGATTTACCCAGGGTCACACAGCTAGTAAAAGACTGAGACCAAATTTGAACTCATGAAAATAAGTCTTCCTGACTTTAGGCTGGGTCTCACTGCACTCTGCCACTTGCTGCCCTGGAGCTATCTATCCAAATAATTATAATATATACTATGATTTGGACAGTAGTACGTGCAAAAAAGAAGTCCAAAGAGTGGTGAAAGAGATTCAATGAGGAGGACATCATTTTTAGCCAAAAGGCTCATGGAAGCGTTCAGGTTGGTGCCAGCGGCAGATAAGAGCATCCAACCAAATGCCCCCAAAAGGGAAGTAACACCTGAACTGAGCCTGGAAGAAAGGGAAGGATAAAGGGGGTTTGGAGCTCCATCATGACCATAAAAGAAAGCTGTGGAGAAGCACAAAGGGTTCCAGCAATATAAGGGGTTGTTAGGATAGCAAGCGTCTCTAAGAGTTTTTGGAGCTTGGTAGCTGAGCTGGAGGGACGAGGCTTCCTGCCCACCTCTTGTAGGGTTCCCAGTTCTGCGCCAGCCCGGAGGTCACCCACTCACTCTAGTTTAAGGTGTGGTTGCTGCTGAGTGGGTGGCCTGCTTGTTTACAGGGCTGATCTCAAACAGAGATAGGGCCCATAGCAGGTTTGGCATCTAACCAAACCTAGAGGTAGGGAGAAAAGAGATCAAGTGCAAACTTATCTCCTGTGGTGACTGGGTCTGCTTCTCTCCTGTCTTGAAGGTTCAGTAGAATCAGTTTTACCTGATTGTGGGAGGAAAGCTATTAAAACACATGCAAACAGCTGCTGGAACTTCTAGGACAATCCATCTCTACAAAAACACCTTTCTCGTGGGATAACACAGCAATAGGTCAAAAAGCAAAGGAAAGAGGAAGATGAGGACAAAAACAGAGACCAAAGAGCAAGTAATAGTTCTTTTTCCCTACTCCCTTACTGGTGGACCACTCCTTTCCTACAATCCAAATCCTCCTTTTCCAAAGCCCCAGGTAGAGGCTGCTTTCCCACTAAAAATTTCAGGACCTAAACCAGTTCCTCAATGACTTTCCTCTTTCCCATTCCTTCTTCTTCCTCCTGCCCCTTTTGGAATTCTTTACAGTTAATGGCTCCCTATTGCCCACAGAATCAAGTTCAGTATTCAAGAGTCTCCTGCAGTCTGGTCCCAAATAATTGAATGAATTCAGTTCAACTAAATTCAACAAATAAGAATTGCTTAACTGAGCTAGGTTGATGAGGACCCAAAGACCATCCTGGATCTCAAGGCATTCTACTGGGAGGAACATAAAGTGTACACATACAAATATAAGAATAGAAGGAGTGAAAAGGAATAAGCTAAAGTATCTAAGGACATTTGAGGAGAGATCATTCTCTGTGGAAGGTATCAGGGAAGATATCAGGAAAGGAAATTGCTTTCCCATAATAGAATATTTGCTCCTTGAGAGCAGGGATTTTTAGATTTTTGTCTTTTCTCCCCCCAGGGCCTAGTATAGTGCTTTACATTCATTGACAGATGCTTGTTCAATTGAATTACATGATAGTAAATAACAAGGCAGAGATTTGAATCTAGGACCCCTGACTCTACTTTGCTTTCTGCTATGCCAGATTAAAGTGTTAACTAAATTTCAATTATCACTGGGCTCTGTCAACACACTAATGTGCATTGATAACCAACCGTTTGCCAGAATCAGTTGCTTATCAAGTAGTCACTACTATATAATAGAGAAAAGTGAATAATGATTACCCAGTAACTAGCCAGGTCAATCAGAATGGTTAACTCAGGGGTGCATAAAAGTATAGACTTGGAAGAATCGGCTTCTATCAGGAGATTAAAATTTACCAAGTACTTTTAGAAATTATCTCATTTGAACCACATTATAGTCCCATAAGACAGGTACTAAAGGCTCAGAGAGTTTATGTCACTTGCCCAAAGTCACACATTAAGTATCAAAGTTAAGGCTTAAATCTTGTGGGTCTCCTTGTGGCATGTCCCTTGCTAAGTAACAAAGTGGAAGATACCCTGAGAGAAAAAAGGAAAATGAGGAAAGAGTCAGAAAAGGAAAAACTATAGTTGGTTGGTGGTAGAAGGAACAAGCCCATGCTTTAAAAAAATTAATATTTATTTTTAACATTCTTTTAAAATTTTGAGTTCTAAATTCTCTCCCTCCTTTCCATATTTCTTCTTCTCACTAAGAAGGCAAGCAAAATGATATCAATTATTCATGTGAAATCATGCAAAACATATTTCCATATTAGGCATATTTCAAAATAAAAGCAAGAAAAAATAAAGAGAGTAAGAAAATTATAGTTCATATTGAGCAAGGCCCATTCTAAAGATCACAAAGTTTTTCTTCTACTGTCAGGTCCCTCTTTCTCCTCTCTTCTATGATCACCTGCTCAGGGTTTAAGTGTTTTTCCTAATCTTTTGCCAAAAATCTGAACTCTTCTTCATGTAAACTGTTGTCACAACTAGGCAACTTAGCACAATTTGTTTTATTATAACACTCACCTTCTGTCTTGGAATTGATACTAATAATTAGTTCCAAGGCAGGAGAGTGGTAAGGGCTAGGCAACTGTGGTTAAGTGATTTTTCCAGGTCATACAACTTAGAAGTGTCTGAAGCCAGATCTGAATCCATGATTTCTGAGCTCCAGTTCTGGTGCTTTCTCCACTGAACCATCCAGCTGCCCCAACTTAGTATGCCAGAGAGTATCTCAAGAAAGGTAAACAATAGCAACTTTATCCCTCCCCATTCTGTAATGTCTTACCTATTTTGGTAATCCTCAATGATTTGTAATTCACCTTGTTTCTTCCAAGCATCACATGTATCTCACAAGTGTTAATCAGTGAAAATGATCTTGATTTCATAAAATAATCCTTTTCCCTTTTTATCATCATCTTGCATTGCTGCTCAGACATAAATGCACCACTGTGGAATGAGATACAGAGCCAATATAAACCCAGAAATTCTTATTGACAATAGTAATCAATGGATCAGATCCTGTCCCCTCATGACATCCACCCCTCTGCCAGGATCTTGCTGTCAGAGAAATGAAACAGGATGTCCTCTGCCCCTCAACTACCTAGGTTTGTTTATAAACCCAATCAAATAGCCTAAGTAGGCCTTCTGACCAAAGGAAACCAATGGCAGGGATGGTGCCCACAAATGACTCAGTACCATTTTTTTACTAGACGGTGATCATTCCTGGCAGAATGTTAGGTTTGAATCTTTTTTTTTTTTTTGGTCATTAAAAATGTTTTACTCATGACTTTTATACAATAAATTTTCTGATAAGACTCCAACCCTTTCAGGATCCTCCCTTATAAATAATTAAAAAAAATTAAATACAATTAAGTAACAGTAACTCTTAACAGTGTATGCCTTATTCCGCACCAATGGTTCCCAGCCACACCAAGAGGAGAGAAGGATAGCATTATTTTTTAAAAGAAAATGATTCTTCCCTAGGATTAGAGATAAAGATAGGGGTGGAGCAAAGTGGAGATGAAAACAATGGATGATTTCTCTCCTACTTTAGAGAAAAGTATGTTTCTTCAATTGTTAAATTTGGGTTCTGGGTAGGGCTGAATGATTTTATATATACTTTTCTCATTTGCTTGATATTATCAAGTTAAGAAGGTTCTTGGACCTTCTTATCATGATATACCTGTGAGGAATTAATCCTGAGTTAATCCTGAGGCAAATCTGCCACATTCATATGCAAAATCTCCCTCTGTCAAACTGCTGTAGAACATGCTTATAAATGATTAACTGTATTTACTCTGGGGAATTACTTAAAATTATCCCAATGTTATTTAATTAAAAATTTTTTAAATTAAAAAAATTAAATTTTAAATATTTAATTAAAATTTTTAAAATTAAAAATCTTAATTTTAAAAAGATATCAGTGTGTAGTTTATTAATAGAAATTTATACAAAACAGAACAAAAATAGTCAAATCATATATAATCTTAATGTAGAAATAATTTATTAGGTATTTTGTTTATTTTGTTGATGCTCTGCCTCAGGACCTTGAAAGACCAAGTAAAGGCATACTCTACATAGAGTTATCTTGATTTAGGTAATTTTGAAAGGCTACTACCCAAAGTACTTTAAGGTTGGGGGTTCTCATTTTTATTGTCCCTTATTAATCCCTTTGTTTTGGCATAGTCACCCTTTTGGGAGATTGAGTCTTAAAATTTCACTTTTGTTGCTAAATATACTATCCAAATAGTTCACCTATAATATACTTTTTAAAAAACCCTTATCTTCCATCTTAGAATCAATAGGGTATATTGGTTCCAAGGCAGAAGAGTGATAAGGGCTAGGCAAGGAGAGTTAAGCCACTCATTCAGGGTTACACAACTAGGAAGTGTCAGACATCACATTTGAACCCAGAACCTCTTGTCTCTAGTCCTGGCTCTCAATTCACTGAGCCACCCAGCTGCCTCATTTAAAGTATACTTTTGATTTGGAGTCTGGCTGCCTATGAGTGCTAGAGGAAGCATAGTTTGAAGAAGGCAAAATTGTCTTCCTTTTGCTTTGGAAGTAGTGCCTGAAGACAGGATGGGGGAATCTGAGGTCAGCTTTTTCTGGGCTGTGGAAGAGGAAGGGGCAACCTTACTCTGAAAGAGGTTACCTTGGGAGAAAGGAGCACCAGATGCCTTGTGCCTTCATTCATCAGGGAAGATGGGCTAGGTGTGATCAGGGTGGGGAACTTTGGTAAATTTCTTCCTGGCCAGGAATCCAGGCAGCCAGCCAGTGGGGAAGGTATTCTTTTTATCCTTTCATGGTTTGTTGAGCGGATGAAATTCCCTGAAGCCTTTGCAGTCCTTCTTATGATGCCACCTTATTAGCTTATTCAAGAAGGGGGTTCAACCAGCACAAGCCAAACTAGCCCCAGATATTCCCCATGATACTCTCTCATTATCACAAGTTTCTGGAAAGATAGTTTTTAAGGTTTTAATAGGATAAATTTTGGCTGTTTGGAAACTTGGAAAATCTCACATTTTATAGTGTTGCTGCCCTAGAACTAATCACCCTTCCTCCACTTCTCCCATGCTTCATTTGAAGTTATGTCTTCAAAGAACCAATCGATGTCCTTTGTTTAGTTATTCCAGCAATATTTTTAGTCCAAAAGGATAAATCTGGATCAATGCTATTATTTATCCCTTTAATTCACTCATACATTGGCCTACTTTAATAAACTAAGAACAATGCTGTTTTAAGATGTTTATTTGACAGGTCGTATTTACAATTGAAATTGACTCCAGTGAAGTGTAAAAAATTTGAAGTCTAGGATGGATTATGTATTTGAAGACAGCATCCATACTGTAATAGCCCTCAGCCTTTTGAGTGGTTTTGATTGCACATACTCTAGGTACACTTAAGAGATACATGGGTCTTCCTACTAAAATGGCTTTTTTTTTTTTTAAATCCCTACCTTCTGTCTTAGAACCAATACTTGGGTTCTAAGACAGAAGGTAGGGATTAGAACCAATTCTAAGACAGAAGAGTGATATGGGATTAGGTAATGGGGGTTAGATGACTTACCCAAAGTCACACAGCTAAGAAGTGTCTGAGGCCAGATTTGAACCTAGGACTCCCATCTCTGGGCTTAGTTCTCAATCCATTAAACCACCCAGCCAGCTGCTCCCTAAAATGGCTTCTTTTTTAAAGTACCTTAATCCACCTGCTGGTTAATACCATCTACTAGAAAGTCCAGTTTTCATATCAGTTCCTAGAACCACTGGGATCTAGTGTCTTTACAGGCAACTAAATATCTTAGTGTTAGAGCTCTGGACTTGGGATCAGGAAGACCTGAATTCAAATTCAGCCTCACATACTTATCTGCTGAGGGACCCTGGACAAATTATTTAACCTCTGTCTGCTTTAATTTCCTTATCTGCAAAATAGGGATGATAATAGCCCCTACCTCCCATGGTTATTGTGAGCTTAAAATGAGATAATTGAAAAGCATAGTAGAAACCTTAAAGCATGGAAATAACTACTACTACTACTACTACTACTACTACTACTACTACTACTACTACTACTACTACTACTACTACTATCACCACCACCATTACCACCACCACCACCACCTACTATATTTATCTATTTCTAATAAAAAACCTGAATGCTGATGAAATAACAGATGTGGTACAGATGTTCACTTTGATCCCCTGAAGGATCTCACTAGCATGAATGATGTCTCCACACTGAACACAATCTATCCATTTTTGCCAGGAGAGCCCCAGCTGGAAATGGCATGAAATGTAGCCACCTTTCTGTGCCCCAGGACACCCAGAGTCCACCCTGACCTTCCTGCCAATGCTCCTTTTCCTTTTCTTCTCCAGACCAAATACTGACCCCATTCTCATTTCCACTCCTTCAGGAGAGAATAGAATTCCTTCTCCATTCTGACTCACAAGTTCACTGACTCCCTGCTTCCCAATGGTGGTCTGCTAGTCCCTTCCAAGTTCCCCTCACTATGGCACAGAGACTTTTTTGCCCCCTAAAAAAGGTCCTGGGCTTTGCCATCTGTTCTGCTGTTGTATCCTTAGGAACTGAATGCCTTTCTACCTGTCCTGCAGCCTGAATTCTCTTCTTTGTGTTGCCTCTTCTAGTTAGAATGCCATTTCCTTGAGAGTAGAATTATCTTCTTTTTCTACCTATATCCTTGGCAATTAGCACAGTGCTTGGCACATAGTGTATTATAAATGCTTTTTCATATATTCCTTCACTAGACTCATAAAACAGCTGCTATAGAAAATACTGGAAATTTGCTATAGGATAAAGCCAAACATTGGCCAGAGTATGAGTGTTATAGCATGGCCAAATGCTATGGGAGTAAAAGTAGACTAAAGGTTCATCACACATGCCCACAATGTGGTGCTAAAGTTACTAGGTAAAGAATTTTAAAAAAGTAACTTGAGCCAACCCATCACTTCTTTCATAGGTTTATTTCTGTGACCATGACTATATTATTTGCATTACAGTTTGAATTTGCCATTAATTATTTTTGAATTATCTACTCATAATTTATAATACACCATGACACATATCCTCCCCCTGTATTTTACACTGTTTTCCTAGAAATATACTATTAAAAAGACCATTATAAAGTTGACTGTGCATTCATCCATGTGCCACTGAATTTATTTGAATATGTTCTACATGACCAGCATAAACTGATGTAATAGCAATTATAATTGTTTATATTATATTACATTATTTTATATTATGTTATGTTATATTATATTAGTTTATTTTTAGACCCTTATCTTCCATCATAGAATCTATAATTCTGTGTATTGGTTCCAAGGGAAAAGAGAGGTAAGGGCTAAGTAATGGGATTAAGTTTAAGTGATTTGCCCAAGGTCACACAGCTAGGAAGTGTCTGATTTGAACCTAGGACCTCCTGTCTCTAGGCCTGGCTCTCAATCCACTGAGCCACCTAGCTGCTCCCTCACATCACATTTATACTGTCTTTTGTTTTTCCCTTTGCAATAACCCTGTGAGGCAGAGGTGTTATGAAAGATGACAAGTGGAAAAACACATAAAGATGGCAAGGAGCAGAGACATTTATTTAGGTCATGTTAAATGAGTGGAGTGGTAAAACATGAAACAGAGCTAGCCATTGCAGAGTGGATAGAAACCTGGCTTGGAACCAGGACGAGCTTGTGTTCTAGTCCTGCCTCTGCCATACTCTAAATGTATGACTCTCAGGAAGTCAGTATCTGTAATGTAGAGATGGCAGCATGGAATCTCTGCAAAATACAAGTTTCCCTGGAATTCTGGGTGAGGCGGTGTATTTTTCAGGGATTCCATGCTGCCATCTCTACATTACAGTATCCCCCAGGCAGGTCTCTAAGACTAAATTTCAGAGAGGGTGCTGAATTTATTTCTTAAATAAAAACCTCTCACCACAAATTTTCCATGTTAATGAAATCATAGATCTAGTGGCAGCAGAAAATTGGGACTACCACTCTAGAAAGCATGGTAGCTGACTGAGTAATTCTAAGATGTTGGAACTAACTGACCTTGTGTCACCATTGCATTTTATACGTATATTAAAAGTTTAATGACTAGGGCATCTAGGTGGTGCAGTGGGTAGAGGACTGGGCATGGAGTCAGGAAAACCTGAGTTCAGATCCAGCCTCAGATATAATACAAAACAATCAATTGTTTTTTTTTCTTTTCTGAAATTGTTTTTATATAGTTTTCCTTACATTCATTTATACTAGGGCTTGGGATTGAGGTTCTATAATTTGGACTTTCCTAATCATACCTAATGATTTCCTAATCATAACCCTTGTTTGCTTCAATTTCCTCATCAGTAAAATGAGTTGGAGAAGGAAATGTCAAACCACTCCAGTATCTTTGCCAAGAAAACCCCAAATGAGGTCATGAAGATTCAGACATGACTGAAATGAATGAACAACAACATTAATGACAGAAGAAAGATACTTTAAGGCAAACTTTCTTCTTATAAAACTATCAGTACTTCCCATCTACGCTCTCTCATGTTATCTTCACACTAATCTTATTGAGGTAAGAATCAATAATTTCTTTTGACAAGGAAATTGAGGCCAAAAAAGGTAAAGAGATGTGACCAAGGTCCCATAGCTAGTAAGAGGTGGAACTAAGGGTCTGGATTCCAGTGGTATTTCCATTATGCCACAAATTAAATGAGACTTTCTTGGGGGGAGGTTTCCTTTGCTGCTGCTCTCCTAATAGTCACGAAAACTATGATGTCAAGGATACATATGGCTGTGTGGAAATTTAATTTAGTTAAGCAGATGTTTAACTACAATGGACAAAGCACTATCTTAGGAAAGTTCAAGTCACTGAGGTCCACAGTTGATGCTAACTACTAGAGAATCTGTCTCAATTTTTTTTCCTGAAATTGTTTTTATATAGTTTTCCTTGCATTCATTTCACCTAGGGCTTGAGATCGAGGTTCTATCTCTTTATCATGGAAATCAATTTTTCATTCTCTACTTATGGACTGGTAAGTAGAGAGGAATTGGCATTTCTTGCTTGGAGAAAGAAAGGGTTTTATAAGTATTTCATAAAGATGTTCAAGGCATTTTATATATTGTGAAGGAAACAAGTTAAGAGTGTCCCTTTCCTCTTATGGCCGAGTGTGAAACCCTGGGCTTCACTCATACCTGCGTCACCTAAATATACAACATGGATGAGGTAGGACTGGTTTGGCATTATCAGTATGACTCTGCAGCTGGTTTGCTAACAAAAGTGAAGCGGCACAATAGATATAATTCTGCCTTGGAACTAGGAAAACCTGAGTTCAAATCAAACCTTAGACACTCACTAATTTTGTGGTTCTGAGCAAGCCACTCAACCTTTTTCTCAATTTCCTCACCTGAAAGAAGGAGTAACAAGGTACTTTACAAATTTTATCTAGGATTATTGTGGGGATAAATCTAGATAAAATTTGTAAAGTACCTTGTAGACTCTCAAAGCACCATATAGTATTAGTGGTTTTGTTAATATTCTTGTTAAAGAACCTAGGTCTTTCTGGCTTGTTTCAATCAGTCTTGTGATGCATGATGGGCAAATCACTTCCTTTCTAGATTTTTGATTTCTTCATCTAAAAAACGATGGAGTCAAGCTAGATGACCTCAAACATTCCAACCCTAATGTCATATGAGTCTATGTATTCTCCAAGAGAAAAATATCTGTTAGACACTGGAGTTATTCTTTAAGTGGTAGTTATGGGCATGTTTCAGAGGAGTTTGAAGCTGTAAGCATGGTAGTTTGGTAGCTGGGGCAGCAAACTCAGGTAAATGAATTTGGACTCCTATCTTTCACTTCCTGTACTGCCCCTTTATGCATTCCTTTTCTCTTTGTTTCCTAGCATCTAGAATCTAATTGTAAGCTAAGAAGGAATTTGGACTCCTTAGAGCTATCAATGAGAGCAAAGTTGATTAATTCTGGCATCAGTATGAGAACTCTTTCCTTTTTCTCAGAGGAATTATGATGCGCACACACAGGTACTAATAGAGGCTTCTACCTTCCTTCTTCCCACAAAAAGCCAAAAAACAAATCACAATAATTTCTCACCATAGCTTGAGCTCCAAACTGGTGCTGTTGAGTGTCGAATTATTGAAATAACACGTCAGAGCGTGTTCCTGGCCATAGCCTTGTAGCTGACTATAGCAAGTGAATTCATAGTCATCCTGTTCCTCATCTTCAAATCCATCTAGAGAGCAACACACAGGTTATTAGTCAAGCAAGGTTACATTAATTTGAAATGTGGGTTATCCAGTGGGGACCAGACTTTTTGTTTCAGTGGGCACTAAATAGTAAAATCAAATTTTGTTTACAAAGCAATAAAAATCATGATAAATGGGGTGGGGTAAGGGGAAAGAAAAATATGATTAAAGAGAGATGCAAATGTACCCAGAAGTAATCTCATGATTTAAAAGACTGTCACATTATGTGCTCTCTTGCACTTATTGTATCTAATTTGTTTTATATTTATTTATGAACATGTCATCAATTACTTCTGGTAGGCCTTAGAGGGAAGAGATTTTTTAATTGATTGTTGTATATCCAACCATTCTTAGTCTAGTATCTCACACATGCTATTTATTTTGCATCACTGAGTTAGAGCTAGAAGGGAACTTAGAGGCCATCTTGCCTACCCTCCTATATTTCATAGAGGAAGGACTAAGTCTCTGATATGTGAGGTGAATTGCTTATGGCTATAGAGGTACCACAAGGGAGAGCATAGATTCAAACCCAGATTGTCTGATGCCACATCCATGATTCTTTGTCCAGTACACCATGCTGTCCTTGCTCATTTAGACATTAGGCAAATATTGAATGAGTGCTGTAGTCAGACTGAGTTCAGCTTTGCCATTTGAATGAATTAAAAGTAAGTTCTTAAATACTTTCTTTGTGCCAAACACTGTGCTAAGTTCTGTGGATACAAATGGAAAAACAGTTCTGTGGATACAAATGGAAAAACCAAGACAGTCTCTGCTTTCAATGGGCTCATGCTATAACTGAAGATGAAGGTAAATAAAATAAAGTTCAGCTTATCCCCTTTGCAACTCATTTTCCTTATCTGTGAAATGAAAATGTTAGGCAAAATGAATTTTAGAATCCTTGCTCCTTCCGGAATTCTCTGTGATCCTTTTATTTATCAATTTGATCGATTAATTTTAAGTCAGAGATAATTTATACCACTGCTTTGGATCTCATTCCAAAATTTGAATTTATTACTTTAAATTTTATTTTTTTCCCTTCACTAGAGGAAAAGACCCAGTAAGTTTAATAATGGAATAGGGATAAAATGGAATGAGTATTTATTAAGAGTAAATTATTTGAGTTGCACTCTTTGTGGTAGCAAAAAATTGGAAAACGAGGGGGTGTCCATTGATTGGGAAATGGCTCAATCAATTGTGGTATATTTTGGTGATGGAATGTTATTGTGCTGAAAGGAATAAAGAGCTGGAGGAATTCCATGTGAACTGAAATGACCTCTAGGAACTGATACAGAGTGAGAGGAGCAGAACCAGGAGAGTATTATACACAGAGACTGATACACTGTGGTACAATCCAATGTAACAGACTTTTCTACTAGCAGCAATGCAATGACCCAGGACAATTCAGAGGAATTTGTGAGAAAGAATGCTATCCACATCCAGAGAAAGAACTGTGGAAACGGAAAAATATGTGATTGATCATGTAGCATAGTAGGGATATGATTGGGGTTTTGATGTTAAAGGATCATTCTACTGCAGATATGAATAACATGGAAATAGATTTTGATCAATGACTGCTTGTCAAATTTGGGAGTAGGGAGGAAAGAATAGGGGTGAGGGTGGAGGAGGATCATGAATCATGTAACCATGGAAAAATATTCTAAATTAAAAAAGGGGGGGAAAATATTCAACAATGTGCCAAGTACTGTGCTAAGCATTTTACAAATATCATCTCATTCCCCCCCCCCCCAACAACTCTGTGAAGTCGATGCTATTATAGTCCCCATTTTGCAGTTGAAGAATGTGAGATAGTAAGTTAATGACTTGCCCAGGGTCACACAGCTAATAAGTGTCTGAGACCAAATTTGAACTCAGGTTTTCCCAACTCCTGGCCCAGGGCTTTTTATTTATTGTGCCACCTACTTGCCACTAATAATAATAATGATATTTATGTAATAATCATAATTAACAGTGGATAGCTAACATTGAAATAGTGTTTACTATTTGTAAGGCAATGTGTTAAGTACTTTATGATTATTATCTCATTTTATCTCTACAAAAACACTGTGAGATAGGTGCTATTATTATCTCTATTTTACAGATGAGGAAATTGAGGTTGAAAGGTTAAATGTTCCCAGGGTATAGAATTAATGATTATAATGTAGCATTTGAGCCCACATCTTCCTGATTTTAACACTATGCATCGTGTTATGCTTGTCATCAGAGATCCAGAACCCTCTTGCCTCAATGGGTCACTTTTCCTACCCATTTATTAAGGGATTTTAGCTGGAACTAAGATATATAATCTAACTGGCAGAGTGCAATATGATGATTTGTTTTAGGGGGCAACTGGGATGGTGAAAACATCTTAGATTTAGAATGTGAAGGCCATGAATCTGTATCATATGGGAATAAGTGGAAGAAACAGATATTTAGCCTAGAGATGAGAAGGATTTAGGGAGACATTATAGCTGTCTTTAAGTATATGAAAGGTTGTTATACTGAAGAAGGATAAAACTTATTTTGTTTGGCCCCAATGAGCATAACCAAGGACAATATATGAAAGCTACAAAGAAGTAAATTTAAATTTGATGTCAGGAAAAACTTTTAATGATTTAGAGCTGTCCAGAAATGGAATTAGCTTGCTCCCTCCTTGGAAATCTTTAAGTATAATATGGATGTCCATTCGTTGGGTATATTAAAGAATCTAGTAGAGTTTCCTATTTGAATATAGTTTACATAGGTTGGACAAGGTGATTTTTCAGATCCCTTTCAAATTTAAAATTCTTTTTCATGAAGGCATAACTTCTATGTTAGGTATTTTCTAGGAAGTTAGGAATTACCACACTACATGGAACCCACAAACCATTCAGCCTAGGGCTATACTTTCCAGCAGAGGGCCCAGGGACACATACTATTCTTTTTTCTGATGTAAGTCTTAATAAGTAGACATTCAAGTCTCTATTAATTACTTTAAATCGTTTGTAAGTTTGTCATGGCTGTTTGATTTTACTTCTGTTGGCTGTTTGCACTCTAAAATATTTCTCAACTACTGTGTATTTTTCCTTCTTGTCCTTTTTTTGTCTTCTTTTCCTTCTTAAAGTTTCAGAGGTAGGGGGGCAGCTGGGTAGCTCAGTGGATTGAGAGCCAGGCCTAGAGACGGGAGGTCCTAGGTTCAAATCCTGCCTCAGATACTTCCCAGCTGTGTGTCCCTGGGCAAGTCACTTGACTCCCAATGCCTACCCTTACCACTCTTCCACTTATAAGTCAATACACAGAAGTTAAGGGTTTAAAATAAAAAAAAAAGTTTTAGAGGGTACAAGTGTAACCTGACCTGAACCACACCTTAAGAATTTATAGAATCAATCATCTCCCTCCTTTTATTTTGCTTTCTCAGACATGTCTTTCTCTCTGCCTTTGTCTTTGTCTCTCTGTCTTTCCACCTCTCCCCCCCTCTCTCTCCCCTTCCTTATTTTTAGCCCTAGCATTTCCTTTTCCATTATTCCAATAGCTCCTCTTTGAACCTTCTATAGTTTATCATACATAGTTATTATAACATGTCATGTTAATCCAAAAAGGAAGCTATACTATGGGTCAAGTTTAGTGGGATTTGAGGCTCACAGGTTGGCCTAGACCTGTGATCCCTTTGCATGGAGGAACTCCTGGCATGGAGATTCCTCCCTCACCTTACTAATGTAGATCAGCGACTTGCCTGTATTTTATGGTCTTAGATTGCTGCTTGGAGCATTAAACAAGACTTGGCTTTCGTTACTTAATTCCATCACTGGCAGAACTTCCAAGACCTGCCCACTATCATTCTACCACTTTGGATTCAGTTAGGTCCCTCTAAATGTATCAGAGCCAGAGTAACATAAAATTAGTCTATCATATGATCAGCTCTGTCATTATAAAGGTGCTACATGGAACTGTTTGCCTATGCATATTAGCTATACTCTACGCAGACTATATCTTCCTTTCATTGAAGTGCCTGTTTTTAGGAGCAATTTCTTGAGTGTTATCATCTTACATCTCAGTTCTGATACATTCTAACTTTGTAACCATGTGTGTGCTTCTCTGCTACACTAAGCCTTAGATTACTCACCTGGAAACTGGAAATAGTACTGGTTATTGTGTGGAAGAAACTTTGTAAAGCTAGAACACTGTATAATTGCGAGTGGGTGATAAGGCTGAAACAGCTTAAGGCTGCTTCTTGGGAACCATCATTCCTGAGCTCACAGGGGTTTTTTCTCTCCAAATGACACTTGGCAAATTGCTAGAATTCTCAGAGGCCAAGGAGGCTGAAAAGTCCCTTGATGGCTCAGTGGATAATTTAAATAAAATCTTCAGATATCTAACCTTGCTGATGCTGAAATACTTGGCTCCCTTTCAGTCTCAGCTCAAGTATCACCTCTTTCAAGAAAGCTTTTCTGAGGGTCAGCTAGGTAGCACAGTGAACAGAGAGAGCCAGGCCTGGAGTCATGAGGTCCTCAGTTCAAATCTGGCCTCAGATCTGTCCTAGCAGTGTGAGTAAAGTGCAAGTCCCTGAACCTCAATTGCCTAGCACTTGCTGCTCTTCTACTAAGACTGAAGGTAAGGATTTTTAAAAAAGAGAAGAAAGAAAAGGAAACTTTTCCTGAATCTGCTAGCTTTTAGTGCCTCCCAACCAACTGTTATCATTTTGTTGTATATGACTCTTTGTGACCCCATGGACCATATAATGACGCTGGAGTGCTTTGCCATTTCCTTCTCCAGTGGATTAAGGACAATAGAGGTTAAGTGACTTACCCAGGGTCACACAGCTAACAAGTCTCAGACTAGATTGGAGCTCAGGTCTTCCTGACTTTAGGTTCAATGTTCTATCCACTGAGCCACCTGACTGTCTTCCCAACTGATTACCGTATATTTATTTTGCAAGTGTTCTATATTTATTCATCCATGATCATGTATATTGCCTCCTCCTAGAAGAACATAAGCTTTGTATCTCCAGCACTTAACATTGCATAATGCATATATTGGGGGCTAAATAAATGCTTCTGAAAAACTGATTACTATACTGACTGGTATCTAATCACTCTAAAATTAAAATGTTTCAGAGTTGGGGTGGTTGCTCTTCAAAAGTATATGTAATTTTGTTTCTCTTTTTCATCAGAAGTTAGAGCACATTCCAAATAAAAACAAAATTTCTATTTGAATCACAATCCAGGGTTTAGAGAGAGATTATTTTAAAAGATCAGTATTATGTGTTAACATGTTTTTAGTATGTTCAGTCATCTTTTGCTCAAAGCAGAAGACTGAATTTACTATGAACTAATCAGCATCTCTGTGAAATGATTCATAACATAAGAAGATGTATACCTATATGACTTTTGTCCTGTGATGAGAAAATGTCAGTGATTTCCCAAATTAGTAGTTATGTTATAAAAAATATCTAAATTGAGTCATGAGAGCCAAAGGGTTTGATACCATCTCTTGGGAAATGTTTCAAATCTCTGAAGTTAAAAAACAAACAAACATTGAATTTACAGGAATGAATTGATATGAACAAGTTCCCCAAAGTGATGCTGTTTCCTCCCTTATTGCCAAATATTTTCTGGAATTCTTATGGAGTGGTGCTATCTCTCCAAATCCATGTTTCCCAGCAGTAGGATTATCATAGCATTGGATTGTCTCTTCATTCAGACTGATTAATGGTGTTTCGTTAAAGAAATAACCTATTCAGAATCTCTGGTAAACCAATTTCAAGGAAATTGTTCAATTTTTTTTTCTTGATTAACATCTTTTAGGGAATCTAAAATCAATCCCTGGGTATGGTGGAAAGAACAATCATATGGGAAACAGGAGAGCTGGATTCTGGTTCCATGTTGGACATTATCTAGTAGGGCAAATTGCATGGAAACTCTTAGCTGGGAGGCCATGGAGGTCATGCAGTCCAGCCTCTTTAGATCTTTTATTAATTGTAGAATGAAAGGGTGGGAGTATATGACCTCTAATGTCCCTTCATGTACTAATATTCTGTGATCTCTTCTATCAAAAAACCTCAACTTTTAGTGGAGTTCTTTTCTCAAGCACTGTGGTTGTCCACACTTTGGGGTTTCCCTAAAAGCCTTATTTAATAAATTCACAAGACATAAATGGCATAGAATTTTCTGCTTGGGATTAATACTTAAAATTTGTTGATTATGGAGGTTACAGATTATTATCCATTCTTTAGTAGAAAAGGTATCCACCCAAATTTAAAGTCTAGCTTTCAGAAAAGCTGATTCCTTCCTTCTGGACATTTAGGAGTTACATTGTAAAGAAGGAGTCTTGAGTACTCATTCGTCAGTACCCTGAATTCTACAAATCATATAGCTTTCAAATGATCATCTAAATCCTCAGACCTGATCAGAAGCACATGCCCAATCCTGATTGGGCTTTGAATAACTCCAAAGAAGGTTTCAGAGTCCCATAATCCTAGAGAAAAATTTGAAATGACTCACCATCTTTTCCGCAGCCACTTTCTCCAGAAGAAGAGTGAAGTAAAAAGAATATGATACCAATAGTTGTACTGAGCACTGTCATTCTGAGAGAGAGAGAGAGAGCGAGAGAGAGAGCGAGAGAGAGAGAGAGAGAGAGAGAGAGAGAGAGAGAGAGAGAGAG
>NC_058130.1:383004529-383052860 GCF_016433145.1 Gracilinanus agilis
CCTCCTTCCTTCCTTCCTTCCTTCCTTCCTTCCTTCCTTCCTTCCTTCCTTCCTTCCTTCCTTCCTTCCTTCCTTCCTTCCTTCCTCCCTTCCTTCCTTCCTTCCTCCCTTTCTTCCTTAACCTTTACCTTTTCTCTTAGAATTAATTTGATGTATTGTTCTAAGGCAGAAGAGTGGTAAGGGCTAGGCAGTGTGGGTTAAGTGATTTGCCCAGGGTCACATAGCTAGTAATGTCTGAAGCTAGATTTGAAACTATGACCTCCCATGTCTAGATCTGGCTCTCTGTCCACTGAGCCACGTAGCTACCTCCTTAAATTTCTTTCTTGAAATCCAAATCAATTCACACTGTCATCAACAATGCATTAATTTTCCTGTTTTCCCATAGCCTCTCCAAAATCTGTTATATTTCTTTTCTTTTTGTCTTTTTTTTGCTCAACTTTGTCTTATAGATTTGAAGAAATACCTCAGAATTTTTTTCATTGTGTATTTCTCTAATTATTAGTGAGTTAGAACATATAAAGATATGACTATTGATAACTAATAGTTTTATCTTTAAAAGCTACGCATTCATATCCTTTGACCATTTATCAATTGGTAGATGGGTTTTATTCAATATATTTGAATCAGTTCCCTATATGCCTTAGGAATGAGGCCTTTATCAGTGAATCTTGCTGCAAAGATTTACCTCTCCCATTTGTCTACTTCTCTCCTAATTTGGCTGCAGTGGGTTTACTTGTGCAAAAACTTTTAAATTTTACCTAATCAAAAATATCCATTTTATATACCATGAACACCTGTATCTCTTGTTTGATCATGAGCTCTTTCCCTAGATTTAGCTATTCCTTAGAGGGATAAAATTGAAAATTTCGTCTATTATCATTTTATTGTCTATTTCTCTTGGTACCATATTTAACATTTCCTTTAAGAATTTAGATGCTATGGTATTTGGTGCATATATTTTTATTATTGATTTTTCATTCATTTTCTATGCTATCTTTTAATAAAATATAGTTTCCCTGTTCATCCCACTTAACTAGACCTATTTTTACTATTGATTTTTCTAAGTCCAAGATTTCTACTTCTGTATATTTACTTCAATTTAAGCATAACTGAATATCTACTAGTCCCTTTTTAGTACTTTTTTTTTGCATCTTTCTCTTTTGAGTGTATTTCTTATAGACAACAAATCATTGGATTCTACTTCCTAATCTAGTCTGCTATATTCTTGTTTGTGTTTAATTTTATCTCACTTATTACTATGTCTGTTACATGTGTATTCCCCTTTATCTTATTCTCTTATAGTTTTTCCTCTCTTTATTTCCTGTGCTCTCTTATTTAAGAGTTTGTTTTGCTTAAAATTAACCCTCTTTTAGTTTAACCTCCCTCTCATTCTTTCCTTTATTTTTTCCTTTTCTCTTGTTTCTATGATGAGGGAAATTTATTTCTATATCCACTTGTAAGTATATTTCTCTCTTCTTTGACAAATTCAATGATAATAAAGTTCAAGTGTTGTGTAGGCTCTGCTCTCCCTTTCCTTTTTGTATGTGAAATAATTTTATCTTTTTTTTCCCTTCCCCAGCCTCTGTCAAAATTCTCCTATCTGTTCCTTTCTGTTTAAAAGAGATTATGAAAACAACAGAACCACTCCTAGACTCTCTGTCTGATTAGACTTTCCTACAGGAACCTTTGTGTTTTAACATTATTCTTGCCTCATGGAGTCCTTAGCTTCTATGTGGTCAGTCCTAATTTTCAGGACTTTTTTTTTTTCCCCCTGAGTAATTTAATAGAAAGGGAACTGAGTTAAATGCAGAATTCAGTCACAAGATGCAGTCAGTGTGGTTTACTTAATTCCCACATGTTCTCCCTTTTTATTCTCCTCCTTCCCCATGAATCACTTTTCTATAAGCCAAATCTATAAGGTTTTTCATATATTCATAACCATAATTATGTAAGTCAGGCTATAGATAAAATTACTTAGAGGTCTCATAATGGACTAATTTTGAGAGGGGAGATTTACTTGTCACCAAGGTAACCTTGAAAAGTCAGCAAACATAAATACTATAAAAGAAAAGACCAAAGTAATACAAGGATGATCATCAATATGAAACAACCTCAAGTCTTCTTGTGTCCTAGTAACCCATTCCCTATACCTATTTAATGATCATATTTTGTCTTGAGTCCTAGATGTTCCATGTAGTTGTCTGGTCTCTGGAAATATCTTCTCTCAGATATTCTGGAATAAGTCTCATTCTCAGGACAGCTCTGAAGAGGGTTTTGCTCCTTTGGTTCCAATGCACTTGTAGACATTGCTAGGTAATTCTAATAAAATCTGCCAACAAGACAATACAATTTAGTACAATCTCTTGAATCTGGATTTCCAAACCTAAAACTTCAGAGAATTTCACTTTTTGTATATCATTTGCTGTTTCTTTCTTTACCTATGAGAGTCTCACTTGTAAAATGAACTCTTCTGTTTTTTCAAATGACCAGATAGATACTTTTAAACAGGCAAATAATTCATTTTCTTTACAATTATCAATATAATTTGATATGTAAAATCTTTAATCCATTTTTGAGAACTTATTACTAAAACATTCAAAGATTGAATTTCCCTTCTAGATACATTTGGAAGGCAATTATATACATATGTATTCAGTTTTTAGAAAGAAACTATCTAATCCTGTTACTTTCTTAAAATTTATTATTCTATTTAATTAGAAAACTTTTACATTACATCTTTGTCTTAGCATTTCATCTAATTTCCATCCTTAAGAGATTATCATCCCTATATTACAGTTTGACAACAAATACAGATTAAAATTGTAATATTTTTCATACTTGTACGCTATTGTAGCAACTCAGAGATACTCCAGTATTAATCTATTAATTAATAGATTTAATATTGTACTTACAAAACTTCTACTGCACAACTGCTTTGATTATAGAAAGTTACTATGAAAGGAAAGGAGGGACATGGTTATAACAATGTCAAGACTCATCCTCTCAAGGGCACAGTCTGACCTGACATACACCACAACAGAAGAAAATCTCCCTCACCTCTGTTTGATTCAAGATACGACATATCTCACAGCCAGCCATATAGTAAAGTTTCATATTATTTATAGGGCATCAAAAGTCAAGTTCTAGATTAACCAGGTGGGAAGTTTTCCTATTCAGAAAGAAAACAATACAATGAGAAAAGTAAATCAAAAGGATCCCACCTTAAGACACTTTCTTCATGGACAGATATCTGTGGTTGTGTTCAGACTGTGGCACTTGCCATTTCTACTATTGACTTCACGACAATTCAAAAAACCATCTCTGTAATCAAAACTCAAAATAAGATTAAATTATAGTCCTGAGAGTTTTTGCCTCAAATAACAAAATTTCATTAATCACATCTTAGGGTTTAAATGTGAATTTTCATATGTTTCATTAACAGTTATATGTAATTTTTTTACTTATAAATTAAAATGAACTAATTCTGGGGTTTCAAACACGGTGAATATCTGATCATTGATGCATATATTAATATATTGAAGTTTTGTCTTTAACCCACCCTATATATTTTCATAAATTTTATAAGGGATAGTCAATAATTTTCAAATGAAAACTCATCCTCTATTATAGTAAACTTCTAAATTCTATCCTTTTTGACAAGAAGTGGGAGAGGGCATCCTATTTCAGTTCTAGACTCTTAAACTTCACTATTTTAGAATGTTATAACATTCAGTCAATAGGGCAAATAAGATTTTATGATCCTGATTTAACACAAAGTCTTAAGGGACTTGATAAGGATACTTTAATGGATCTGTGCCATTTTTCTTTCCCCCCAAGTAGTACATAATAATAGTAATAATAATGGTAATAATAATTATCTATTTTAAAACAAAATATGCCCCATTAAATATTTAGTAGCTCAATTCATAATCTAAAAACATATAGATTTTTAAAAGTGTCTTTCTTAACAGAATTTATGATAAAATAATTCCCTAAATTTTATAATATAAAAGAATTTAGAAACAATAATAACATACACAAAATTATATTTTAAAACATGAAACAAAAAAGTCAGATGATGTCTGAATAATTCAGGTAAATGAATTTCTGAAAAAAACTCACACAGAAAATTATTCATTTTCTTACCTTTGAAATTTTATACTAATCACATATAACACCTGTATAGTTATTATATAATAATATAATAATAGTCCACATTATATAGTGCTTACCATATGCCAGTCACTGTCAAATACTTTACAACCACTCCATTATTTTAAATTTTCCAACAACCCTGAGAGGTGAATATCATTATTATTTGCCTTTTCACAGTTCAGGAATCTGAGCTCAACAGAGAAAAAATAACTAGGAGTGGGGTAAGCAGTTCCTTCTCACAGACCTCTCTTTTGTTTACATCACCCTTTCTATTCCTTTATTAAATTATACTCATTTTAAAGTGGTTCCCTGATTTAAGCTAGCTTTTCTCCTTTTTTTTTTTTATCAACAAGGAAGGGTTAATAAGAGAAAAACTGCAAACCAAATACATATTTTCCCCCCTCTTCATTCTGAGGTTGCTTTCAAACTAGTTGCCTAAAACATTGAATCTATCCATCTTTGAGGAAAATGTGATCTAAGTGTTTTTTACTTCTAAAACTTTTATAGAATTTAATTTTTATTTTTCCTTAAAAGCAATTCTACCTCAAAACTCACTATGAGATTTCATCATATGTTAAATTTCTTCCAAGTGCTTGATTAAACAGGACAAAGAGAAGGCGGTGAGTTTCTGGAATTACCTAAAGTTCCAGGAGTTCTACCCTGCAATCTGAAAATGATCTTCAAGCTACTTAATGATTAATCTCCAAACTCCTTAACCTCCAAATCTTCTGTATTCACTAAAATATTTTTAGCACTTACCATAATTTGGAATTTCTAATTCACTTAGAATGGCACAAATTCCTACAAACCAGAAAAAGTTTTCCTTTCTTTGATTAGCTGACTTTATTTATTGTGAAATGACACAGAGAAAGTATTTGCAGGTATTTATTTTTTAACCTAATCATTCTCTCAAAACCTAAAATGGGAGTTAGCTCCTGCTTACTGTGACAGAGTATTTAGCATCAGATTACAGAAAGCTAGGAGAAGTATTTCAAATATGAAAATTTACTAATCTTCCTTAGCATAATAAACTCTTTGACTAGGTTTTTAGTAATTTTTCTGGCTATTTACATTTTCCCCTCAGAAATTTTGAGCTAGGAGAATCTACTAACTCAACAGAAGATAGATATTTTTTTTTCTGAACATCTACAAAGAAACAAAAATACAGACAAAATGATGAGACAAACACACACTTGCTAGCCTCTTTATTATCCTACTAAACATCTATTTTTGAAACCTTTAATTTACCATAGTTAAAAGTCCCTTCTTCAGGTAAATTTTGGGATCCATTTGTATTTTTATATATTTTAGCATAATTTGAGACCTTTGTCTTCTAGTTACTCCACTCCTGTGTGGGAACTTTCAGGAAAATAATAATAATTTCCCTTAGGGCATTTAAGAGCATGCACTTCTTGGTCATATGCCATAAGAAATGTTTAAAAGGGAGAATTTTTTACTTTGTTATTTTACTATTATCAGAAACCATTCCCTTAAAGAGAGTATTTCTTCCTCAGCAGGGTGGAGGTAAATCTTATCTTAGCTTGGAATAACTTGAAATTAATGGGACATTACTACCTCTGGGATAGTTTTTTTTGTTTTGTTTTGTTTTGTTTTTGTGAAAAGGTCTTCTTGTGAAAGATTAACCAGAGTACTCTAGTTAACTTTTCTGAAAGGCTGTTCTAATGGCTGGAGACCTGTCTCAACTTATCTGGCTATGCCAAAAAACTGTAATGAATGCAATTTGAAATAACAATAAATTAAGGTTTGAGCCTCCAAGCATATTGAAAACTCTTTGCATCAATCTTTGGATCTGAGTGGTTAATGGTCAGCATAATTCTTGGTCCTTAGGTAAGGGTCTCTAAGCAGCAGATGGAGGTGATCCAGTTATATATATAGTGCTAGGTTCAAACAATGCAATAAAGTTTCCTTATAATTCTCATAATTGGATAAAATTTTCTCACCAGACAGAATAATTAGACTCATAATTGAATATAAAGGGAACTGAGCTAGATCCAGAACTGAGTCATGAGATGGAGTTAGTGTAATTTTACTTAATTCCCATAATTCCCACAGTTCTAGGATCTCAAGGATAGTCTATGCTGGTGTCCTGCAAACTTTCAGTGCTCCCAAAGGTTACTGATTTATGGAAAATTCTATTAAATAATTTCTTGGTCTGAGCTCCACTAGTTCCTGATTTGGGCTTGTGTCTGACCAACACTATTGTGAGCTTGTCCCTAGTTGGAGTTCCAGTAATTGCTACTGGGGAATGAACAATCTGGAATGCTCTGAAGCTTCTGAGAGACAAAACTATGTTCTAGTTATTTTGTCGAAAACTTTAGTCAGGACTAGAGATGTAGACTGTGTGATTTCCCCCTTTTGAGCTATAGAGGGCAATCAAGGGGAATGTGGTCAAGCTTTTGAAGGGTATCCCCTCTCTTAAACTATAGATGGTACCAGAGAGCAAGGACTGTCCAACATCAGAGGATTCTCCTTTTTTCAAATGAACTCTTTCAAAAACAAGTTTCCTCCAATTAGATCAGCTCCCTTCATCAAAAGCACAAACTCTAATTAGCTGGACTCAGTTTCTGTTAGCCTCTAATTACTAGAAGCTTCTTAACTCCATCAACTTTTACATCTTCTCTTCTAGCTTCTGGTTTTCATTGTTTTGGCTTTTGTAAAAAGCTTTCTGATCGGTCTCTCTCATTTCCCTCCTGGACCAGCTTTTTCATTTCCTGTATCCTAATCTGACTTTCAAGTGCCTTTAGTCAGGGTTTCCTCAGCTGTGATAATCCATTTCTAATTTAGGCCAAGAAACTCAAAATCCACATTTCCATCAGATATAACACAAATAGTCCATAAGCAGTAGTCCCATCATCCCAAAACACTTCTTTGATTTAGTTTCCCAGCAATAAGCTTCAAAGTTCTGAAAATAGTCATATTCAAATTAGCTACTGGGAAACAATACACTTAGTCATCTCTACTATAAGTCAACACTTTTTCTTCTTAGGTTCTCAGAACTTTTTTTGTGAAGCTACTTTTCTTTTAGGTTCTCTCAGCATTATGTATTTCTCCTCAAGGTGCTTTTCTTTGTTTTCACAAAAGATGTGTTTTCCAGCCCCTCTCAGTAAATAAAATGCTCACATCAGAAATGAAAAGTATCTTGCACATGAATTTTTAAATTGCTAGCGTGTCCCTTAGGATTCATAGATCATGTATAGCAGATTCCTCTCAAATGAGACAATATTGTAAAAAGGGGTTAGCACAGTACCTGGCACATAGTAGATACTATATAAATATTTCTTCTTTTCTATCCTTTTCCCAACCTTTCCTTCCCCCTTCCCTTGAGATGAATGCTCTAAAATCCTTGAAATCCCAATCAATAGTTGTTTTAAAAAAGAGGGTTCAGACTATCAAATCTAATTTTCTCTAGATGGAGAAAGGCAGGTAGGCTCTAAAAGCTACAAGAAGTATAATGGAAATAGCAATTTAATGTAGGATTATAATTAGTTGTGAATGGGTAGTATCATAAGCAAATTTGTCATAAGATGGAAAGGGCACAGAATTTGGAGATTGGAGACTTTAGTTGCAGTCTTGCACTGCCATTAGTTATCTTTTCATTTTTAGGTAAGTCACTTTTAATCCAAGACTGCGCAATACACATTTAAAATTGATTTTGACTGGTCTTTTGTTTTTTATTGCCTGTATTTCCCATTAAATTCCTCCCTTCTTCCTCTCTCAATGTGCCATTCTTTATAATAAAAATTTTTAAAAAGAAGAAAAAAGGGCAGCTGGGTAGCTCAGTGGAGTGAGAGTCAGGCCTAGAGACAGGAGGTCCTAGGTTCAAACCCGGCCTCAGCCACTTCCCAGCTGTGTGACCCTGGGCAAGTCACTTGACCCCCAATGCCCACCCTTACCAATCTTCCACCTATGAGACAATATACCGAAGTACAAGGATTTAAAAAAATGTAAAAAAAAAAAAAAGAAGAAAAAATAATTTCATTAAGACTGACCAACCCCTTCAACTAACTTCAACATTGTGTATGTAGATATGTGATCATCTGAAGAGGGGAGATTGAGCACTGAAATTATCAGCTGCTGGTTTACTTCTTGCCTAGAACATTGCAAGTAGCTCTTGTGTAATCTTCTTGTCCCAAGTCTCCATGACAATCCATTCTCCTTCCTTTCTCCAAAGTGATTTTCTTTAAGTGCAGATTAGACTCCAGTGACTTTTTAATTCTTCTAGGACAAAATATGAACTCTCCAATTTAATTTTTACAGCCTTTCACAGTGAAACCACATTTCATACTTCTAGTTTCATTTTACATTATGCTCCCTCTCATAAGTCTGCAATTTAGTCAAATTGGCCTCTTTGTTTCTCATTCATGTTTCATCTCTCATCTCCATATCTTTACTCTGGCTGATTCCATGCCAAGAATGACTTCCTTTACTTCCATTTCCTGGCATTTATATCTTTTGACTTCCTTTTAATATTTCTTATTTCCTCTTATATTCTTTATTGCCTCCGAATCACTGTGTTTTCTTTGTTTTCTTTTTCTTTTTTCTTTTTAAGGGATTCCACTACTTGGGTAAGATTTTCCATTTTCTATTCTGAGCTATTCATTGCTCTTTGAATTGTTTTTCCCACTCAAACTCTCAATTTATTTCTGATTTATTTATTTTTAATCTGTGACTTTATTTTTTCTAGTCACTTACATAGTCCTGAAACCCAAAATATTTTTTCTCCTTCTAAGACTCTCTTTGCAGTTGCTATTGGATTACTCTATTCTGGATTTTCCTTTTGGGCTTCTCTTAACCCATGATATTTCTTCAATGTGTTCATTGTTTTTCTCTGTTAATTATATTGTCAGTCAGTTCTTTGGCCAGTTCTCTTGAGGCCTCTTGGAAGAGTTGGCTGGTCTCTTCTATTCCCTCTACAGTCTATTGCTGATTGTAAAGGATAACTTAATTAAGCAACTCCAATGGGTTTATATTCATTTTTAATACCTTTTTTGGTGCTTTATGTCTTCCATATGTAATCCCATTCAGCATTTTAGTGATAAGTTATAACTACAGCTTTAACAGAATTCCAATTATTAGTTGATGGAATAACTGTGTATGAGAATCACAAATTGGTAATCAATCATAATGTACATAAAATATTAATAATTCCCTGCAGTACCTTGCAAAATATCCTTGCCAAAGGAAGTTTGTGCATGCCTTTAGCATACTGGAATATATCCAGATGTTCCTGAGGCAATGGGTTTATGATATCTCATTTGACTACAGGATGACATCGACTGTCTTATATCACCATATATGGGATAGGTGGCTATGTTATCTGTCTAACAGAAAGGATAGGATGCCCTTCCTCAAAGAGAAGGTAGATCAATGCCCAACCTCCAGGGGAAGGAAGAAACCATATGGCCAACCCTCTCTAAAGAGTATTTGTATAATCTAGCTCTTTTGGATAAAGTATAAATACCTCTCAGCTGAAAAGCTCAGACTGCAGTGTTCACAATAAAGTCAGATTTGCTTGGAAGATCATTCCTACTATTTTTCTTTTATATGATCCACGTAGAGTGATTGGAATTTGGCTCCACCAATTTATGGGAATCCTTAATTTCTATATCGGTGACCTATTGACAATCCTGCCTTCAGTCAGACTCTGTCCTTATACCATCTGTGATCAGGAGTTGTTTCTCTTCCCTGCTATAGTCCTGAGAGGTACATTTGGAATGGGGGAGATCATACTGAACTCAGACCTCATCTATAACTGGCTCCCCAGAAATGATGTCCATGTGCTGAACTGTCCCTGTTTCATACTGTGGCTCCTGGTGCTCAAAGGAATGCATAGCTACACCTTATCTCTATACATAATTATCTGAGGGGGTCAGTTCTTTCTTAGACGTTTTGACAGTCCATATTTTAGATCTGGTTAAGACCCCTGATTACTGGGGCCTCTGAAGGCTTCTGACCCACTATGCTCAGAATATTGGTAGGCTTTTTGCAGGACTATTTTTGGGACAGACTGGCTTCCCTGGCAGTGGTCCTCTTTCTATCTCTAGTTGTATCTCACCCACTTACCTAGTCTTGTGCTGGCTCAGATGGAAAAATATAAGGACAAAATTATTAACAATTCAAGCTATCATATGAGAAGTAGCATGGCATATTGGACAGAACAGACTTTGAAGCCAAGAAGATCCTGCTTCTGACACACACTGGCTGTAGGACTCATGGCTATTCAATTAATCTCTCATTGTTTTAGGAGACTTTCAAAGACAAAAATTTGTGATTCCTTCTAGGCATTCTCCACTGAAGTGAGAAGAGGATTTGGGTCTCTACTCCTACAGGGGTAGAACAGCACAGATGCAATTTCTTAGAAGTTTGATCAATTCCTTTTCCTTTTCTGATTCTTGTGGGATTCCTAGAACCTCTCCAGATCATGCTAATAGGCCTCCCATTGCTGGTATAGCTCCTCCTTATTTTGGTTCTGCCATCCCTTAAACTGCTGGGATTCATTTTTCCTCTCTTGGAGCCTGTCTTCAGTGCATCCCATCAGGGCTCCAAAGATTGCTGTTCCTACTTGAACTGGTTCTGAAGTTTCTGTCCATTTCTTCTGTCCATCTCCATTTCTTAAAGTGACATTGTTGCTCCTATTTTTTTTTAACACTTACCTTCCATCTTAGAACCAATAATGAGTATTGGTTCTAGGACAGAAGAGCAATAAGGGCTAGGCAATGGGAGCATAGTGAAATGACTTGCCCAGGGGCACCAGTTAGGAAGTGTGTGAGACCAAGTTTCTCCTATTCTAGTAGGAAGTTTCCCAATATTGATAGTATGTTGCTTTGTTTTTTTTTCAGTCTAGAATCATGTTGTTCAGTCATTAATTTCTTGACCCTGTGGACAATACCATGCTTGGATTTTCTTGGCAAAGATACTGGAATGGTTTGCCATTTCCTTCTCTAGTTCCTTTTACATATGAGGAAACTGAGGTAAACAAGTTAAATGACTTATCTGGGATCATACAGCCAGTAAATGTCTGAGGTCAGATTTGAGCTTAGGTCTTCCTGACCACAGGCCCAGCACTCTATCCACTGAGCTATTTAGTTGTCTTCAGGATCATTCTTTACTTTTCATCTGCCTGTCCTGCTGAGTAATCGCTGTCAGGAGACTGAGAAGCAATTCCAATAGCATCTGTATTTTCTGTACAAATTCAGATTCTGTGATGGCTAGCAAATCGTGGTTCTGGTCTTCTCAGATTATCTCAAATGTCTATGGTCCCTATGCAGGTGGATAATTTGCCACACCTGAACTACATTCCCAGCATCCTTGTCTTCCTTGATTATGCTGTGTACCTCAAACTGAGACTGGAGATATGAGTAAACAGAATAAAACAGGTAATTCAACAAAAGTGTACTATTCTTCATCCTTCATTTAAAAAAAACATTTATTAATATTTAATTTTTAGAAAATTTAACATGGTTACATAATTCATGCTCTTACTTTCACCTTCACCCCCTGAGCTCCCTCCCCCACCCGTTCCCATGGCTGATGCGTATTTCCACTGGTTTTAACCTGTGTCATTGATCAAGACCTATTTCCAAATTGTTGGTAGTTGCATTGGTGTGGTAGTTTAGAGTCTACATCCCCAATCATGTCCACCCCAACCCATGTGTTCAAGCAGTTGCTTTTCTTATATGTTTCCTCTCCTGCAGTTCTTCCTCTAAATGTGGGCAGCGTTCTTTACCATACACCCCTCAGAGGTGTCCTGGGTCATTGCATTGCTGCTGGTACAGGAGCCCATTACATTCAATTTTACCACAGTATATCAGTCTCTGTGTATAGAGTTCTTCTGGCTCTGCTCCTTTCACTCTGCATCTGTTCCCGGAGGTCTCTCCAGTTCGCCTGGAACTCCTCCAGTTTATTATTCCTTTTAGCACAATAGTATTCCATCACCTACATATACCACAGTTTGTTCAGCCATTCCCCAATTGAAGGACATACCCTCCTTTTCCAGTTTGTTGCCACCACAAAAAGCTCAGCTATAAATATTTTCGTACAAGGCTGTTTATCTATGATCTCTTTGGGGTACAAACCCAACAATGGTATGGCTGGGTCAAAGGGCAGGCAGTCTTTTATAGCCCTTTGGGCATAGTTCCAAATTGCCAACCAGAATGGTTGGATCATTTCACAACTCCACCAGCAATGCATTAATGTCCCGATTTTGCCACATCACCTCCAGCATTCATTACTCTCCCCTTCTTTCATTTTAGCCAATCTGCTAGGTGTGAGGTGATACCTCAGAGTTGTTTTGATTTGCATTTCTCTAATTATTAGAGATTTAGAATACTTTTTCATGTGCTTATTGATACTTTTGATTTCTTTATCTGAAAATTGCCTATTCATGTCTCTTGCCCATTTATCAATTGGGGAATGGCTTGATTTTTTCTACAATTGCTTTAACTCCTTGTATATTTGAGTAATTAGATCCCTGTCAGAGTTTTTGTTATAAAGATTTTTTCCCAATTTGTTGTTTCCCTTCTGATTTTGACTACATTGTTTTTGTTTGTACAAAAACAATATGGTACTTTTTATTAAACTAAAATGGTAAATTTTAGTTTAATATAATCAAAACCATTTAATTTACATTTTGTAATTTTCTCTAACTATTGCTTGGTTTTAAAATCTTTCCTTTCCCAGAGATCTGACAAGTATACTATTCTGTGTTCACTTAACTCATTTATAGTTTCCCTCTTTATATTCAAGTCATTCACCCATTCTGAATTTATCTTGGTGTAGGGTGTGAGATTTTGATCTAAACCTAATCTCTCCCATATTGTTTTCCAAATTTCCCAGCAGTTTTTGTCAAATAGTGGATTCATGTCCCAAAAGTTGGGCTCTTGGGGTTTATCATACACTGTCTTGCTGATGTCACTTACCCCCAGTCTATTCCACTGATCCTCCCTTGTGTTTCTTAGCCAGTACCATATTGTTTTGGTGACTGCTGCTTTATAGTATAGTTTAATATCTGGTACTGCTAGGCCCCCTTCCTTTACATTATTTTTCATTATTTCCCTTGATATTCTTGATTTTTTGTTATTCCAAATGAAATTTGTTATAGTTTTTTTCTAATTCAGTAAAGAAGTTTTTTTGGTAGTTTGATAGGTATGGCACTATAGGTACTAAATAGGTAAATTAATTTGGGTAGAATAGTTATTTTTATTATGTTAGCTTGTCCTACCCATGAGCAATCAATGGCTTTCCAATTGTTTAGATCCGGTTTTATTTGTTTGGAAAGTGTTTTGTAGTTGTTTTCGTATAATTGCTGTATTTGTTTTGGTAGATAGATTTCCAAGTATTTTATATTGTCTAGGGTGATTTTAAATGGTGTTTCTCTTTCTACCTCTTGCTGCTCTAATGTGTTGGAAATGTATAGAAATGTTGATGATTTATGTACATTTATTTTGTATCCTGCAACTTTGCTAAAGTTGTTGATTATTTCTACAAGCTTCTTAGTTGATTCTTGTAAGAAGGAAAATTTAAGTATTTATAGATATATAGATATATATTAAAATGTGTGGCCTCCAGGAATCAACAATTTAGGTTGATTCCGTAATTAAATCAGACCCAAGTCAGCATCGGGTTGAAGAGTTTATTTACAGTCTGGTAGGTAAAAAGTAGGAACAAAGAGAAAAAGGAAGAGGCTAGTCCAGGCCAAAGGCCTGGATGGAGAGAGAAGAAGGTTATAAAGCTTAATAATGAAGCTGTAAGCCACAAGGCCCAACAGCCAGATAGGCAGAGTTTAGAATTGGCCCAGCAAGGCCAAGGAAGTCAGCCTAACTTACCCACGTGACAATATAGAGCATAATCTGTCTGTGGTCTCAGGAGATGCTTCTTCTTCCAGTTCGAGACGACAACTGCCCCCACAGGAAGTTCACTAACTTACTTAAAGAGATAGTGTCTTTCATCACTTCCTGTGGTCCACCTCTAATTCAAATGGACAAATGGTAGTTTCTACATTGATTTGGACTGCCCAAAGGGCAGTCCCTTATTCTTGATTTGTTACTTATTGTCACGTGTGGGTAACTTATCTCCCCTCCCCACTAAGGGAGGTGAGAGTGACATTATTAGCACGCCTAGGTTGAGTAGATTTTTGACTATTAATGGGCTGGAGCTAATTCTATTTACACATTCTCTAGGATTTTTTAAGTAGACCATCATATCATCTGCAAAGAGTGATAGCTTAGTCTCCTCCTTGCCTATTTTGATACCTTCAATTTCTTTTTCTTCTCTAATTGCAACTGCTAGTGTTTCTAGTACTATGTTGAATAATAGAGGTGATAATGGGCATCCTTGTTTTACTCCTGATCTTATTGGGAAGGCTTCTAATTTATCCCCATTGCATATGATGGTTGGTGATGGTTTTAGGTATATACTGTTTATTATTTTTAGGAAAAGTCCTTCTATTCCTATACTTTTCAGTGTTTTCAATAGGAATGGGTGCTGTATTTTGTCAAAGGCTTTTTCAGAATCCATTGAGATAATCATGTGATTTTTGTTTGTTAAACTGTTGATATGGTCAATTATGTGAATGGTTTTCCTAATGTTGAACCATCCTTGCATTCCTGGTATACATCCAACCTGATCATGGTGGATGATCTTCTTAATTACTTGCTGGAGTCTCTTTGATAATATTCTATGTAAGATTTTTGCATCTATGTTCATTAGGGAGATTGGTCTGTAGTTTTCTTTCTCTGTTTTTGATCTCCCTGGCTTTGGAATCAGTACCATATTTGTGTCATAAAAGGAATTTGGTAGGACTCCTTCTTTGCTTATCATATCAAATAATTTGTATAGTATTGGATTAGTTGCTCTTTGAATGTCTGATAGAATTCACTTGTGAATCCATCAGGTCCTGGTGATTTTTTGTTAGGGAGTTCTTTGATGGCTTGTTCAATTTCTTTTTCTGATATGGGATTATTTAGGTATTCTATTTCTTCTTCTGTTAATTTAGGCAATTAATATTTTTGTAAATATTCATCCATATCTCCTAAATTGTTATATTTATTGCCATATAATTGGGAGAAATAGTTTTTAATGATTACCTTAATTTCCCCTTCATTAGAGGTGAGGTCTCCCTTTTCATCTTTGATACTGTCAATTTGGTTTTCTTCTTTCTTTTTTTTTTATTAGATTTACCAGTACTTTGTCTATTTTATCTGTTTTTTCAAAATACCAGCTTCTAGTCTTATTTATTAATTCAATATTTCTTTTACTTTTGATTATTAATTTCTCCCTTGATTTTTAATATTTGTAATTTCGTTTTCACCTGGGGGTTTTTAATTTGCTCGCTTTCTAATTTTTTTAAGTTGCATGCCCAATTCATTAATCTCTGCCCTCCCTAATTTGTTAATATATGCACTCAAGGATATAAATATCCCCCTGTGTACTGCCTTGGCTGCATCCCACAGAATTTGGTAGGACGTCTCATCATTGTCATTCTCTTCAATGAAATTGTTGATTGTTTCTATGATTTCTTCTTTGACTAGCTGGTTTTGGAGAATCATATTATTTAATTTCCAATTAGTTTTTGATTTGCCTGTCCAGGTGCCCTTGCTAATTATTATTTTTATTACATTATGATCTGAGAAGGTTACATTTATTATTTCTGCTCTTTTGCATTTGTTTACAATGTTTCTATGCCCTATTACATGGTCAATCTTTGTGAATGTACTATGTGCAGCTGAAAAGAAGATGTATTCCTTTTTGTCCATATTTATTTTTCTCCAGATATCTATTAAATCTAATTTTTCTAGGACTTCATTCATCTCTCTTACCTCTTTCTTATTTATTTTTTGGTTTGAATTATTTATATCTGAAAGAGGAATATTTAGATGTCCCACTAGTATGGTTTTACTATCTATTTCCTTCTTGAGATCTCCCAGTTTCTCCTTTACGAATGTGATTGCTATGCCAGTTGGTGCATACATATTTAGCAATGTTATTTCCTCATTGTCTATACTGTCTTTAATCAGGATGTAATGACTTTCCCTGTCTTTTTTAATAATGTCTATTTTTACTTTGACTTTGTCAGAAATCATAATAGCCACTCCTGCCTTCTTTTCCTCATTTGACGCCCAAAAGATTTTGCTCAAGCCATGAACCTTAAACTTGTGTATGTCCACCCACCTCATATGTGTTTCTTGTAGACAACATATGGTAGGATTTTGGTTTCTAATCCACTCTGCTATTTGCTTCCGTTTTATGAGCGAGTTCATCCCATTCACATTCAGAGTTATAATTATAAGTTGATCTGTGGTTGCAGGCCCAGCTCTCTTGCCTTTCTGAATATCATATTCCAAGCCTTGCGGTCTTTTAGTGTGGAGGCTGCCAGTTCCTGTGTGATCCTGATTGGTGCTCCTTGATATTTGAATTGTCTGTTTCTGTCTTCTTGTAAGATTTTTTCTTTTACTTGGAAGCTCTTGAATTTGGCTATTATATTCCTGGGTGTTGTCTTTTCAGGGTCTAGCATAGAGGTTGATCTATGGATCCTTTCAATGTCTATATTGCCCTCTTGTTGTAGGACTTCAGGGCAATTTTGCTGAATAATTTCTTTTAGTATGGAGTCCAGGTTTCTATTAATTTCTGTTTTTTCTAGAAGACCAATGATTCTCAAATTGTCTCTTCTAGACCGGTTTTCTTGGTCTGTCACTTTCTCATTGAGATATTTCATGTTTCCTTCTATTTTTTCAGTCTTTTGACTTTGTTTTATTTGTTCTTGTTGTCTTGAGAGATCATTAGCTTCTAATTGCTCAATTCTAGCCTTTAGGGACTGGTTTTCCTTTTCAATCTGGTCATTTCTGGTGTTCAATTTGCTTATCAGTTCATTTGGTTTCTGAGCCTCACTTTCCAATTGCAAAATTCTGCCTTTTAAACTGTTATTTTCTTGCCTGATTTCCTTTTGAGCTATTTCCCATTTCTCTAACCATATCTTTTCCAACTTTCTCATCATCTCAGTTTTGAACTCTTCAAGAGCTTGTGACCAGTTTTCATTATTTTGGGAGGGTCCGGATACTTGTTTGTTCTCCTCCTCTGTTTGCTTGGTTGTCTGGATTTTCTCTGTGTAAAAGTTGTCGATTGCTAAAGATTTCTTTTTCTTGTTGTTAATCTTTCTCTTCTGAACTTCCTGATTCTGGGTAGCCATCGTTAGCCCAGCAGCTTCTCAGCTTTATCCTCGGGCTCAGGGTCTGTCTGCGGTCTTTTGGGTCCTGAGGTCTGAGGTCTGGTTTTTCTCAAGGTCAAGCCCCCTGGTGGACCCCCTTGCTTGGTCCTCTGCTGGAGGTTCCTTTACAAGTCTCAGGGTGCTGCTTCCACAGTCGTATACCCGTCTGCACTTTTTCCCCACTCAGGGTTTCAGAGCCTTTGCTCACGCCTGTGTCCGCCTCCACCCGTGCCTCTGCCCGATCCTGCACTCTGTGTCCACGCTCAGAGTCCGTGCACGTTCTTTAGCTTTTTGGGGTCCTAAGTCTTGCTGCTCTCAGGAACAGGCCCTGGAGCTGCCAATGACTCAATGGGTGCCCCAAACTTGCTCTATTTCTTTTTAGCTGGCTTTGGCGTTGCAGGTGGTGTGTGTGGAGGGGTGGGGGGGGTGGTTACTCAGCCCGCAATTTAGTGAGAGCTGTTTCACCCCTTTATAGCATGGAAATGTCCCGATTCCAAGTACCTTCCACGCTGCGCCCTGTTGTGGGGTCCCTCCGTTCATCTGGACTTGTTTTTATGTCCCCTTAGGAGTCCTGTATGTTTTGGTCAGGAGAGGTTAAGAGCTGCTTTTTACTCTACCGCCATCTTAACCTGGAGCTATATAGCTTCTTGAAGCCACAGGTGAAAGTTATGGGGAAAGTGAGCATCAAAATTGGATAAGCAGCCCTGAAAAGTGTTGGGCAAGCTCTCATGCCAGAGGTGCTATTCTTAAAGGGATATTATGGATTAAGAGAAACTCAAGAAGTTAACTGAGAAGAGAGTAATCTCACAATAAGTATAAGGGAGTACTTGTGGGGGAAAATGGCTTAGCTACAAGTTCTATTAAGAGTAGGTGGAAGAAATGAGATATCAAGATTATACTCTTTCTAATGGCTTTGTCCTATTTAGAATTGCCTTGGTTTCTAGATCTTGATGAAGAACATCAGGATTAACCTGATAAAATAATGAAACATGCCCAGGAAGCAATCTTGCAAATGTTCCTTAACAAGAACAGTACAGACCTGCTCTAAACAGTTTGAGTCCCTGCAGATAACCCCAAGGCTATCTTCTATGTTTTCAAAGTTATGTCCTGGTCTACATTCCAAGCTTTTGATGAATATCTCCTGTTGCTAGGTAGAAGTCCTTTCCTTGTTGCCCAATTTCAGAGACTTCCTACCCCATTTCTTAGAATACTACAAAATCTACAACTGCCTCCTCCTCCACAGGTTTGATTCTATCCCAACCCTGACATATGTGTTTCTTTTCTCTCTTTTAAGGAAATAAAGTTGCTGAGCACCCTGTTGCTCTCTGATTTTTTTTAGGGGAAAAGGATGCCTGTTCTCTGGTTTTTAAGGGTTAAGAGAAATAAGAGATAAAAAACAAAGTCAGACTGCTTAAGAAAAAAATTCAGTGAGACAAAATAGAAGATGGAAAATATGACTCAAGTAGTAAATTCCTTGAAATATAGAAGGAAACAAAAACCTGAATAATTTAGTTAAGTACAAGCTTTCCAAGTCAGCTCTGTGGCATGGTAGCCAAAAAAGCAAATATAATATTAAGCTGATTAAATGAAGTGTAGCACCCAGATGTATGGAGAAGATAGTTTCCTTGTCTTTTGCCCTGATCATACTACATCTGGAATATCATGTTCAGTTCAGAACCAAAAACATCCTTTGTAACCAACCATTAGTATAATCCCTCAACAGGAATGAGTTGTTCCAAGAAACTGTGAGTTCCCATTACTGAAGCATTTATCAGGGGTATTTTAATGGGGACTCCAGTTTAGATAATTAGTTGGACTAGATGACTTTCCATGTAACTTCTGATGCTGAGATTCTGTGATACTATGACTTCTACTCTATAAATGCCATTATTTTCCTCTAACATAAGCCATAAACACACTGAAGGACCAAAGCTGATATTTGCAAAGACCTTGATGGGATCACAGGGTCATAAATTAAAAAGCTAAAAGGAATCTTAGAGGCTATTCACATGATAAGGTTGAGAAAAACTAAGGCAAAGAGAGAAAGTCACATGCTCCAGGTTAAAGAACTATTAATTATGTGAATTGGGATTTGAATCTGGGTGTTCTTGACTTCTAATTCTGTGAACTCAGAAAATCAACTTCATGCTCAAGTGCAGGATAGGGAGATATGGTTAAGGAACAATTCTTCTGAAGAAGAATTTAGGACATTTTATGGACTGAAAGATCACTATGAGTCAACAGTGTGAAATAGTAAATAAGAAAACAATGCTATCAATCTTATGGTATATTTAAGGAAGTAAAACAGTTAAAGTGGAAGGGAGGGAGAGAATTGGGAACTGAAGTTCAAAAAAATTGAATGTTAAAAATTGTTTCTACTTGTAATTGGAGAAAAAATGATATTTAAAAAAGAGTATCATTAGTGAGTGCCCTGAAAGATTTAATATATCTTCAAAAAGGAAGTTTTCACTTTTCCCTATGATAGGGACCAGTACACACACACACACAATTTTATTCTGACACTATATCATAGAAGTGACCCTTGATTTTTGAAGGCTACACATATTTGTGCATAATCTAGCAGCTATTATTTTGGACAGTCTCAATGACAAAACTTTGGTTTCCAAGGATCAACCTAGCTAAAGATGGAGAGACTATATATTCTTTGGCAACCCATTAAACAAAAAAAAGTACAAAATAGTCCTCAATCCTATAGTCAACCCTTCAAAACCAGAGAGGAACAATTATCCTGCTCCCCTGAAAACCAAAGAGACACAGACATTAAACTCATGAGCCCTGAATGACATTATATTCATGAGACATGAATATTTGAATACTATCATTTTCCAGATTAAAGACTTGGTTTTTCTGACTATTTAATAGTTCTGTGTTTTCTCCAGTTTAACACATGAAACTTTAGGTTCTTGTCCTGGGTCTCAATAATCAATTTGGGTAGCTGCCATTATAGGAGTTACTGTCTCAAAGATGGCTTTCTACCTTTCCCTTTTAATGCAGGAAATATCTTAACTCCAAAATATGTCAGTAATGTTTCAGTAGTTTCCTCTGCTTCAGGGGCCCTATGTTAGTGATTGGTATGAAAGGAAGATGGCAGCTATTTCCTTCTCTTATAAATCTTTTTTTTTTTTGGAGGAGGCAGAGGAAGATTTTTTTTTTTGAGATTTTTGATCAATATATTTGAAGTATTGAAGGACAGAGAAGTGGAATAAGCTATAGCAGGACTCATATTTATGGATGACTTCGCAAATTTATTGGACTTGTTATCATAGTCTTGGATACACTCTTTGAAACCCTTATGCATAAACTTTCCTGAATTCAGGACTTATCCATCTCCCCCACACCAAATGTATAGCTTATTAGATCCAAGGTTCAGTCAATGTTATATTATAAGGAGGTACTACTATCTATTTGATGTATATATAGATAAAGTACAGAGAGAGGATAGGATGACACTTCTTTATAACAGTTGCCCAGTGCTAGTCTTCGAATTCTAAAGTTCAATCAAGGGCAATATACAGGTCAACATTCACTCAGTGCTTTTTGTTCAGAGAGTCAAACAAAACGGTGCCTTGCATCTATGATGTGGATTAACAGGTAAATATGATGGAAGCTACAAAGTGAACTTAGAGAAAGAGCTTACAGCTAGTAGAGGAACTCACATGAAAACAAATAATAATTCTACAAAACAGAACATAATAATAACATCAAAAAGATCAAAGAAGAAGTCGCTTTCAGCTGGGAAAATCAGGGAAGGTGTAAAAGGAAGTATTTGACTTTTGAGGTCATTAACCAAATTTAATTCTTTGATATTATCATCTAATTTCTGTGCAGATTAAATAAACTGAAGGATGGTTCTGTTCTTCATTTCATTGTGTTTTGCCTCATCTAGAATATAAGCTTGATCTTCATGCCATCATAACCTTTTAGAGAATAATCAGTTGAAATGATCATCTGTAATAATGACAGTCAATAAATCAAACTTTTCACTTTTCAGTCCATTGTTTCAGCAACAGGAAACATAACCTTTGGATTTTTACTTCTAAATTTAGGTGATCTTGAGATAAGTAGATTATATTTTCTGAAATCAAAATCAGGATACTTGGTTGGACAAAGTCTATTGTTTTGGCAAAACCTTACTAATAAATTACACATTCTTTTCTTGAAACTTGAACTGGTTTATTTGTTTTTTTGTTTTTTTTTTTAATTTTAAACCCTTAACTTCTGTGTATTGACTTATAGGTGGAAGATTGGCAAGGGTAGGCAATGGGGGTCAAGTGACTTGCCCAGGGTCACACAGCTGGGAAATGTCTGAGGCCGGGTTTGAACCTAGGACCTCCTGTCTCTAGGCCTGGCTCTCAATCCACTGAGCTACCCAGCTGCCCCTAGAACTGGTTTAGAGGGAGAATTGTGCCTGGGACCATGCAAATTGTGAAGAGGACAGTTGAAGCAAAAGAAACTGGGTGATCAGCCTGAGGACTTTTTTCTGTTGTGGTTTGCAGGTCAGGAGTGAGAGTGTGAAAGACATCCTTGATTCAATAATAGACCAATGAACATTTTCTTGCCTTTGTTCTCTTATATTATTTCACTTTCCTTTAACATAAGATACTTTTGTTTTCGTTGCTGATTTTCCCCAAGTTTTAACTTTTTGATGTTCTTTCCTACCCATTATGATATCCATTATTATTCATAGCTGCTCAAAGTTTCATTTACTTTAAATAATAATTTATGAATGAAAACCCTCATTCCCTTTTGCCTGGATTATTGCAAGAGCCTTCTATTGGTCATTGACTTATTTCTCCTTAATCCAATATATTCTTTATTGACAAAGTAACTTCTCTAAAGTGCAAGCCTGCCCATGTCATTCCTCTTTATTGACAAAGTAACTTCTCTAAAGTGCAAGCCTGCCCATGTCATTCCTCTATTTTATGAACTCCCATGGATTTTTATTGTCTCAGATAAAAAAACAAATTGATTCTTTTGGCATTTAAGCACCTTCATAACCATTCCTTTCCTGTCTTTGCCATCTTCTTGCGCCTCAATTCTCTTGATATCTTTTACAACCTGGTCATACTGATCTTACTACAAAATACTAATTCCTGACTGTGGCTTTTCACTGAACATCCTATATGCCTCTCCCTTCTCATCTCTGTCTCCTCCTTTCCCTTTTTTCCTTCAAGACTCAACTCAAATATCACCTTTTGTAGGAAGACTTTTTCCCACTCCCCTTTATGGCTTGTTCCTTTTCTTTGAGAACAACTTCCATTTACACTGCATATATCTTTAAAGTTTTATTTTATTTTCATGCATGTATTTTCTCCCTATCACCTACTCTCTACCCTCCACCAATTGAAAAAACAAGAGAAGTTAAACTTTTGTTACAGACATAGCCAAACAAAACAAATGCTCATAATGGCCATGTTTTAAAAGAAAACAAAACAAAACAAATAACCTCTCACACTGCATTGTCTATCACCTTCCTATGTGGAGGTGGGTAGGTTGCTTCATCCTGAGTCCTGTGGGAATTGCATTTGGTAACTGTGTTGATCAGATTTCGCTAGTCCTTCAGAGTAATTTTTTTATAGTATTGCTGTTACTGTGTAAATTGTTCTCCTGCCTCTGTTTGCTTCATTTTGCATCAATTCATACAAATCTTCCCAACTTCTCTAAAACCATCTCCTTTATCATGTCTTACAGTTTGATTATATTCCACTGTGTATATCTCATAACTTGTTCATCCATTCTCCCAGTTTTCCCAATAATTTTTATTGAATAACAAGTTCTTGCCCTAAAACTGGGGTCTGTTTACCAAACACTAGGCTATGGTGCTTTTTGCTTCTTTATATTTATGCATGTAATCTGTTCCATTGATCAATCTATCTCTTACAGAGTACCAAATTATTTTCAGGATTACTGTTTTGTAGTGTAGTTTGAATTCTATTACTGTTCATATTATTTTTTGTAGTTCTATAAAGTAATAATTTAACAGTTTAATTGACATGGTATTGAGTAAGTAAATTGAATTAGGTAACATTGCTATTGTGATATTGGCTTGACCTATTTATAGGCAGTGATTATTTTTCCAATTATTTAGTTCTCTCTTTGTGTCAAAAAAAAGTTTTGCAATCATATAATTTCTGCGTGTGTCATGGTAACTAGACTCCTAAATATTTTATACTTTCTGTAGTTATCTTAAATGGAATTTCTCCATCACTTATTGTGAGATATTGTGTGTAGTATATATGAATGCTAATGATTTGTGTGGGCTTATTTTATATCATGCAACTTTACCACATTATTATTCCTGAAATCTCTAGGGCCATGTGAGTAAGCCATCATATCATCTGAAGAAAAAAAAAGATAATTTTGTTTTCTCTTTGCTTATTCTTTTTCCTTCATTTCCTTTTTCTTGATGTTACTATAGCCAATCTAGCAGTATGAAAAATAGTAATGTTCATAATGGATATCCTTGCTTAACTCCTGATTATACTGAAAAGGCCTCTAGTTTTACTGCTCTACAGATAATGTTGGATAGTGGCTTTAGGTAAATACTACTTATCACACTAAGGTTTATTTCTCTGCTTTCTCGCATTTTTTTAAAAAAAGGAATGGATCTTATATCTTGTCAATTTTACATCTATAGATAAAATCATGGAATTTCCTCCTCTCTTATTAATATGGTCAATGATATTTATAGTTTCCCTACTATTTGACTATATCTGCATTCCTGAAATAAATTCTTCCTGGTTACAGTACATAATCTTTGTGATATATTTCTGTAGTCTCTTTACTAATATTTTATTAATTTTTTTGCATCAATGTGCATTAGGGGTATTGTTCTATAATTTTGTCACTCTATTTTGACTCTTCCTAGTTTAAAAATGAAAAAAAGTTTTATCATATAAAAAAAACTTATCAAGATTTCTTCTTTTTCTTTTTTCTCCAAATAGTTCATATAGTATTGGAATCAATTATCTAATTAATATTTGTTAGAATTTACTTGTAAATCTACCTGTTCCTGTGTTTTTTCCCATTTGCAAGTTAATGACATCTTTTCCTAATATTAAGTTATTTAAATCCTTTATTTCCTGTCTTATTGATTTGGGCATTCATTATTTTTTTGGTAGCCATTCATTTTTTAAATTTATATCAGTGATTCCCAAAGTGGGCGCCACTGCCCCCTGGTAGGTGCTGCAGCAATCCAATGAGGTGGTGATGGCCACAGGTGCATTTATCTTTCCTATTAATTGCTATTAAAATTAAAAAACATTAATTTCCAGGGGCACTAAGTAATATTTTTCTGGAAAGGGGGCAGTAGGCCAAAAAAGTTTGGGAACCACTGATTTATATCATCAGTTTTATAATTGGGCAAAAATATTTCCTAATCATTTCCCTTATTTTTTCTTCATTGATTATGAATTCACTTTTTTGATATCTTGGTTTTGAATTTGGTTTTCTTCTTTTTAAAAAAAAATCAAGTTAGCTAATGACTTATCTATTTCCCCCCTAAAACCCAAAACCTATTTTTATTTATTAATTCATTATGGGTTATTTTGTTATTATTTTTGTTAATTTCTTCTTAGTTTTTCAGAATTTCTATTTTAGTTTTTAACTAGGTTTAAAAATATGTTGGATTTCTATTTTTTTTAGTTGCATATCCATTTAAAAAATTTTGTCTTTATAGTCTCATTCAATATTCTCCAGAGTTTTATCTCATATTTCTAAAATCCTCTTAAGGTCTCTTTAATTTATTTTTCTTTATTTTTTAAAAAATTATTTCTACTTTACGACATTTTTTTTGCTGTTGTTTTGTAATGTTTACCATCCTTGTAACCTGCCCCACCCTACCCAATTTCATCTGAAGAATAATAGATTCTGCTCCAGACCCTTATTTTAACTTGGAATATATCTCTCTGTTTCAGATATATTTTCTCTGCATATAAGTCTTGTATGCACATAGTTGTTAGCTTATTTTCTTTCCTGTTAGAATGTGCTTAGCAAAATGCCTGGGAGTTAGTAAACAGTAAAATGCTTATTGACTTTATTGCTTCTGTTGACTCTTTATCTTCAAATAAGTAGAGCTGTATTTATTTCTCTCCTAACATATTTAAAGAGACTATCACTTCCAGTGATCTTTCTGCTGTCTCTACCCCTTGGCCCGCTCCAAGCCTGAGAAATAAAAAAAAATAAAAATATTAGTAAAATGAGATAAAAAGGATGCATTTTAAAATGAAAACAAAACAAAACAAAAAGATTTTAAGATTTGTAGAAAATAATAATAAGCACACTGCCCCATCAACTAAATACATGCTGGTGGACTGACTGACTGATGAGTACAAAGTGCTCTAGTTCAAAAAAATCAGAGATTTTTGAAGGTGTAAGGGACCTTAGAGGTCCAAGCCCAACCATGGGTCAGCTAGGCGGTATAGTGAATAATGGTGCCTGAATTCAAATTTGGTCACAGACACTTATTACCTATGTGACCCTGGGCAAGTCACTTAATCCTGTTTGCCTCAGTTTCCTCATATGTAAAATGAGCTGGAGAAAGAAATAGCAAACATCCAGTATCTTTGCCAAAGAAAATCTCAAACGGGGTCATGAAGAATCAGACATGAATACCACCACCACAACCACAATTAATCCAACCATCCCTTAATAAGAAGCCTATTTTACAGCATCCTCTTAATGAAGGTGACCATTTAGCCTTGATTTGCAGATATCCAATATGAAGCCTGTCTTGCCTCTTACAACTCCCAATGTTAGAAATGTTTTCTTACTTTTGAGCTGAAAGAAGCTTTTTGGTAGCTTCTACCCATTTCTCCTAGTTCTGCTGGGACCAGGTAAAACCAATCCAACTTTTCTTCTACATGGATTCCACGTATATCCTGAAGTCTTTTTAAGGTTTTTCTTTTCTAGGTTAGACATTCCCAGTTTCTTCAATCTACTCTTCTTTCTAGTCTTTCTCCATTGCTTAGTATCATCAATTTTGTTGGTCAGTTGTTTCAGTCTTGTTGAATTCTTTGTGACCCTATTTGGGGTTTTCTTGGCAAAGATCCTGGAGTGGTTTGCTATTTCCTTTTCCAGCTCATTTTCTCAATGAGGAAACTGAGGCAGAAAGGATTAAATGTCTTGCCCAGGGTCACACAGCCAGTAAGCGTCTGAGGCCATATTTGCACTCGAGTAGATGAGTCTTCCTAACTCCAGGCTTAGTATTCTATCCACCACCTAGCTTCCCCATCTCATCAATATCCTTCCTAATATGTGTTGCTTGGAGCTTGATACTATACTACTCAGAAAGCTGGAGAGAAGCTAAGAATGACAGAGTCTTCACCTGCCTTGTTCTAAAAAACTTTTCTTCTGTAATACATTAAGTGTTTTGGTACCAGTGCCATATCACTGACTCATACAGAGCTTATCATCTCCTGGTATTTTGGTGTCTCTTTAGGGTATCTGAGGAGACATGGGTTTCATCATGTTGAGTCAGTATTATTTTTTATTCAAGTGTTTAGTCATAAGACTCTGCTCCCTAAAGGCTGCTGATTAACCCTGACAGTAGAAACTATTACCATTACCTTTCTCCCCGCTCTAGCTTTCTAGGCAGACATTTCACTCTTGCAGGAAACACTTGTAAAAATGGTTGAGGAAATGTCTATGATGTAATGTAGAAGTCAAAAATGAATGTGTATAGGTCAGTGGGAATTACTCTGGCAGGAATATGGCAGAGAGATCATGCAACTTCATTAGAAAGGAGAAGTTGAAAGTGGTAAGTGGTGAGCAGAAAAAATACTGGGCAAAAAAGAAAAAAAGAGAATGAACCCTATTTTCAGCAAGGAGAAAAGAGGAAGGAAAGAGGACTTGGAACACTGCCTGGACTGAGGAGGAGGAGATGTGCTGAATGGGATCAGAATCAGCCAGCTGAATTAATCCACTACACACTTCCTTTTCAATACAGAGTAGAAATGACTTTTGAGAACAATGATCTTTTTACTGGAATGAAAACTTTTTTTTTTTCTCTCTCTCTGATCTAGGCTGAATTGTTTCTTTTCAGGAGGACTGGTGGTTCTGTACCCTTGAGGGCTCTTTATAATGGTATCAGACTTGTGTGGATACCCTGCTGATTTAAAGTCCTACTGCAGGTTGGGACTCCCATATTCAAGTGATCTACTAGCCTCAGCTTTCCCAGTAGCAGGGAATACAAGCAGGGTCCGTCACACTTCATAGAGTTTTAAGGCGAGGTGGATCTAAAAAGACAATATAGTCCATCACTAATTCTCAGATAAGATTGTACCTAAACTATTTTAATTAGAAGAAAATCAAGCCTATTCCAAATATCCAGGAGAGCAGGTTCCATTGACTATCTTGCCAATTCATCTTATCATTTTAATAATCCGCATGAGCAATACATTCTTCAGCATATCTAAAGCTCCATCTACTCATGTTGGTCTTTAAGCTTAGAGAACATGAAAAGTAACTGCTCATCATCCTTCTTCTGTGTATACTTGAAGACCATTCAAAATCACCCTTCAGCTTTCCCTCCTCCAGGCTGAAAATTTTAATTCCTTCAAGTTTTTTTCATGTGCCTTAATTTCAAAACCTTTGTCCATCTGGAGTATTCTTGTAGAACTGTACTTAGCACTCTAAGTGAGTGTTTCTACTCAGTTCTGAGTATAATGGAAGTGCTAGTTACATGATTACACTTCATATTTCTTTTGTAGGAATGAAATATCATCAATTTTCCTTTTAATATTTTGTGATATTTTTTCTCCTTACAGCATTTCATATGCTGCAATCCTTCAATTATCACTTCTATGCTGGTGACTCCCAAATCTGTATTTCTCATCCTAGTCTTTTACTGAATCCCAGAATCTCAGAATTGACAGTTTCCAGGGACAATCTAGCCCCATCCCTGTCTAAATGCAAATCCTCTTGACAACAGACCAGATAAGGGATCACTAAACTTCCTTATTTATATTCATTTATATTCATCAGTTATCCCTTTCTGTGATGAGAAACTCATTACTGCTTAAAGCTGCACTTTCTTTCTTTTCGAAATAATAATTGATAAGAAGGCTTTTTTCCTCCCCTTTATTGGGGTGAAGTTAACCTTTCTTCAACCTTCACCCATTGTCTGAAGGGTCTGTCTGCTCTTGGGGTGAGGGTGACAAATCCAGTTATTCTTTCAAAAGACAACCTGGGGGGCAGCTAGGTCGCTCAAAGAATTGAAAGTCATGTCTAGAGATAGGAGATCCTGGGTTCAAATTTAACTTCAGATGTTTACTAGCTGTGTGAACCTGGGCAATTCCCTTAACCCTCAGTACCTAGCCCTTACAGTGCTTCTGCCTTGGAACCAATGCACAGTACTGATTCTAAGACGGAAGGCAAAGTTTTCCTTTCCTTTCCTTTCCTTTCCTTTCCTTTCCTTTCCTTTCCTTTCCTTTCCTTTCATCTTCTTTTCCTATTTTAAAAAAAGACAATCTGAATTGTAGTCTTGCTTCTCCATGTGCATGTTGGCTCTTTCTACCTTTCTAATACTTCAAACTCAACATGCCTAAAATAGCATTTATCATCTTCCTACTCTAAACTTCCCTTTTTTCCCAACTTTCCTATTTTTCTTTACTATTTTTTGGTGATGGATCACTTCCCCTATCTCCTATTTGGGCTAAATTGCCTCTCTTAAATTTTTTTTAAATTTAGAATATTTTCCCATGGTTACATGATTCATGATCTCTCCTATTTTTTCCTCCCACCTCCAGAATCTGACAAGCACTTCCACTGGGTTATACATGTATCATTGTTCAAAATCTATTTCTATGTTATTCATATTTGTAGTAGAGTGATCTTTTAATATCAAAACCTTAATCATATCCCTGTCACACTATGTGATCAATCATATATTTTTTCTGTTTCCTCAATTCTTTCTCTGGATGGGTATAGCATTCTTTCTCATAAGTTCCTCTGGATTGTCCTAGGTCATTGCATTGCTGCTCGTAGAGAAGTCCATTACATTCAATTATACCACAGTGTATCAGTCTCTGTGTACAATGTTCTCTTGGTTCTGCTCTTTTCACTCTGCATCAATTCTTGGAGGTCTTTCCAGTTCACATGGAATTCCTCCAGTTCTAAATTGCCTCTCTTTAGGATGCTGGTGGTTCCCTACTCCTGAGAACTCATTATGATGCTATCAGACTTGATTTGGACATTCTTTGGTTAAAGCACTCCTGCAGCTTCTAGGAATTTATGCCTAAAAACTTTGGTCACTTTTGACTAACTTTATTTCTACATTACTTCTCTTCAGCTTGTCAAGTTTTGTTAGTCTGATGTCAATACATTTGCTTTGCTTTCAACTAGCTCATGGAATAAATACAATGTCCTCATTTTGTCACATAAGATTTTTTACAATTCAAATTTCCATGTTTATATCCCACCATTCTTCTTCCCACATTCTGGTTCAATTAAACTGAAATACAAACTTTCTTCCCATTTTTGTACTAAACTTCATCACATCTGCAAATTGAAGCCCATCATTCCTCTGAACTGACATCTCATTTTATCTTCTACCACTGGAAACCTTGTGGTGTTTCAAGTCTACCTCTTCCATGAAAACCATTTATAATCTCTTAGATGCAACTACTCTAACCCTTCTCAAAGTTTCCTTGTTCTCTTTGTTGGACACTCACCTTCTGCTCCAATCATATTCCACTTTGTATCATATGTATATGATTTATATGCCACCTTTTTGTGTGTTATCTTCCTTCATTTTAATGATCCTCATCACCAATGAATTCTTCATTATATCCAAATCTTTATCTCCTCATGCTGGTCTTTAGGCTTAGGGAACAGGAAGAATGACTGCTTATTATCCTCTGTGCCTACCTTAAATCCATTCATAATCACCTCTCAGCCTTGTCTCCTCCAGGCTGAATAATTTTAATTCCTTCAAGCTTTCTTCTTTTGCCTTAATTTCCAATTTTAGATTCCAAATGTGTAGTTAGAATATTCTACCCCAGGACAACATTCCTTTAGTATTACTCAGCATCCTTTTCCTTTCATCCAAGTAGCATCTTTGCATATTTGTATATAGCTGTGGGTAACCTTGCTTTCTCTCTCTTTTTCTTGCGTCCTTGGCTGGGAAAGCTGGCTTTACTCAGGCTTTTATTGTTGTCTTTTTATTTTCCTGTACTTCGAGTTATTATTAATAAATCTTATTAACTATAATACTTGGAGTATTTGGATATTAATTTTTAATCTTACACAAGGTTTAGATTGAGGGCAGGGGCTGTCTTTTCATCAGTAATGTTCCCAATTTAATATAGTATCTGACACATAGTGGGTGTTTCATAAATGTTTATTGGATTACATATGATGCTTCCTTCATTAGACTGGAAGCTTTTTGAGAGCAGGAAGATTTTTTCCCTCTTCTTTGTATTCTCATTGCTTATTATACTGTAAATAGTAAGTGTTTAATATTTGCATTATTGGTTTAACTGAATAAAATAAGTAAGGGAAAAGAGTAATAACTCAGATTTTGTGGGCACAAAGTAGACCTGTCAAAATAGTTAATTTTGCCATTTCTTTGGGTTTAAAACTGGGATGGGCTCAAGGTTGAAGGAAGGATTAAGTTTGATTAACTAGCTTTAGTCACATTGTTCTTTGAAGGAATAACATGAAAAGAAATGATGGGATCATAGATCTAGAGCAGTGATTCCCAAAGTGGGCACTATCATCTCCTGGTGGGTGCTGCAGTGATCCAGGAAGGTGGTGAGGGCCACACTTTTTTTTTTGTATTACATTCTATTTTGAGTTCAATAAATAGTTTCATAATTTCCAGGGGGCGCTAAGTAATATTTTTTCTGGAAAGGGGGTGGTAGGCCAAAAAGTTTGGGAACCACTGATAAAGAGCTATAAGGAAACTTATAGACCTTCTAGTCTTACTTTCTCTTTTTACAAATGTATAGTTGGAAAATCTTGAAACCCTGGAACTGCATTGCCCCAAATTCCTTTCTGTATTACCCACGATTCCTTTTGCCTTTCCTATATGTGCACCTTTACATAGTCTGTATATAGTTTCGATTCTCTCTGCCACTCCCCCTCTCTTCCACGTGAATTGAGTGGTAAATGTTCCCTGTGTTCTCTAGCTCTCTAGTTAAATATTAATAAGTCTTTATAAATATTATATTTTAGAGATATTGAATATTAATTTTAAAATCTACACAGATAAGGAAACTGAGGCAAACTGGATTTAATCAATATGCACAGATTCACACAGCTAATAAGTGTCTCAAGCTGGATTTGAACTTTCAAGGATAAGTCTTTTTGATTCCAGACCTGGTGTGCTATCTATAAACTCAGCTAGTTGATAATAGAATAGAGAATTTGAAAGGGACTTTAGAAATAACCTGGTCCATCTCTTTCATTTTATAGGTAAGAAATCTGAAGCCCGGAAAGTATAGTAAGTTTACTCCGAATGACAAGGTCACATGTGAATAAGCTGAAATTTGAACTCAGTTTCTCAAATAGATTGGGCGTTTTTTACCTCTAACTCTAAAAGCAGCACTCCTTCATGATACCTTTGTGTTTCTCCTGAACAGGACCAGATTTAGTCACGTCTTGTTTTCTTTCAGAGAACGTAGACTCTGGGGGTGTAGCTCTGGTGGGCTCAAACCATTCCCAGGCCCTTTGTTCTCTTGTGGTGGCTTACATTAGCACAGAAGTGGTATCATCACCCCCATAGGTAGCATCTTGGAGTTTCCTGATGATTTACGGACGTGTCTGTGAGAACAATAACAGAAAAAGGGTATTCAGGTAGGAAGCTGCAGAGGGACGAGGTTTTCCTGTTTACATACTTCAGACAACAGTTCTATCTTGAAACAAAAACTTGGTTTTTGAAGTCTCGGGGGCCACTTTTGTCTTCAGCCATCATGAAACACAGAGTGGTCTTACGATGCTGGTCTCAGATTCTTAGACCTCAGTCAATGATACAGATTTTTCCAAAGTTGGGGCAGTCAAATAATTTGAGAGGAATAATTAAATGGTGAAATTAAACCAAACAAACCAAATTTCGTGTTGTTTCCACAGACAAATTTGATGAAAAGATTTAGCCTCACTCCCTGCTGCTCTGGGTGGTTAGAGGAGGCCCTAAAGCCAGCTTGAGCACGAACTGTGGCTGATATCCATTTTGCTTACAGATTGAAATTGCTTGAGAAGTCTCAGAGGAAACAAGAACTTGGCTTGATCTGACACTTGACTTGTGGTTTAAAAGTGTTGAAAGCTTCCTCCTTTTCCCTTCTTCCTCTCCCCACCCAGCCAGGACCACCTAAAATAAAGTAATAAACTGCTTGGCTTCTGGGTAATTATATAACAGCAACTCTAGGTGTGGTTTGTCATGCTTCATTATTTTGTGTGTGTGTGTGTGTGTGTGTGTGTGTGTGTGTGTGTGTGTGTGTGTTGTATTTTAAATGGCCCAGAAGAAATGACAAGATTTTCTAAGCAGTGTTAGTATCCTTAATGTACCAAGTCATTAAGTCTGCCCAGTTAATTTGGATTAAGTGGTCAAAACAGTGTACAAATCTGTCAGGAAGGTCCAAGTTCCAGTCTGGCCTCGTACACTAACTGTGTGATGTTCAACAAGTCATTTAGCCCTTATGTGCCTTGGTTTCCTCAAATGTAAAATGGGGGGAACAATAGCAACTCCGTTCAAGGATTATTGGGAGGATCAGATGCAAGATTTTTGTAATGCTAATTGAAAACCTTAAAGAGAGATATAAATGCTAGTTATTATTATCATTAATCTGAAAACTTAATTCAATCAGAAGGTACTCTGGTCTCCTGAGAGGTGAGAGAAGATGTCTTGAGTAGCATTTGGCCATTAATGATATTAAAGGATCAGAATAAACATTTAAATACATGAAAGGAAGAGAATGAGGAGGAAGGACATGAGTCTGGATTTGGGTGATTGATAGGGGGCTCTCCTTTCTGCCTTACCTTGACTGAAGTGGCAATCTTGTAATGATTGGACCTCCTTTTCTTCTCTGTTGAAATGTCAGGTATCAGCACCAACTTGCCATGGTGTTACATAATTGGAACTAGGTCAGCTCATGTTTGTGAGTGGTTCTTAATTGTGACAAAAACACATTCCAGCCAAAGTAGGTCAGGTCAGAGTGTCCTGTTGAGGATACTTTCTCTCTCTTTGAGCAGAAAGTGCAGATCACATTTAAAAGAGAAAAATCATCATGCTGAAAATCAGGGAAGAGAGAGTTAGAATTAGATAATCTTTAGAGGTTGCTAAACAGCTCAAAAAATGAGGACCCATTTAAATAGCTCGTGGTTGAAATGAGGCTGGCAAAAAGACAAAAAGACAGTTTATAGTACAGAATGTGGGACTCAGTGTCATGGAACGTGAGCACAAAACCTCTGCTCTTGCCTTTAATTACCAGTGTGACCTCTCTGGGCCAGAACTTCCTGATCTCTAAACTGAAGAGGTTAGACTGGACCTCTGCGGTCTCTTTCAGTCCTACATTTTTGAAGGGGGATAGAAAGCTGCTCTTCTGGGGATCAAGGATGTAATCAGAAGTTTATTTCTTCCATTTTCTCTCTCTTTTCTCTTTCTGCTTGGAGAAATTCTGACCACTTGTCAGATTTTGTTAACTTAGAATGTATGAATGATACAGGTTGACACACTATGGATGAAGAAGGCTTATTTTATACTTTGAAAATTCACAGTGTAAAGGCTATTTCAGGAGGAATGGGTAATGGCAGACTTTTTCCTTTTTAGACCCTTATCTTCTGTCTTAGAGTCAATACTATATATTGGTTAGAATGGTGATTAAGCGATTTGTCCAGTATCACACAACTAGGAGGTGTCTGAGACCACATTTGAGCCCAGGACTTCCAGTCTCTGGCCCTGGCTCTCAGTCCACTGGGCCACCTAGCTATCCCCTAATAATAATAATAGACTTTTAAGGTGCCATCTGATTCTTTAAAAGTATTAATATTTAATAGGCCAATTATACATTTTTATTATTTTTTACTTATTAAACATTCTTTATTCTATACCAGGAAATATTTTATTAGTATAATTTTCCAATTAATGTATGCTCTTAGAGTAACAAAACTAAATTTCTTATAAAATATCTTAAAATTTAGACTTTTAAAAAATCCAGATTGGGTTTTCCCTTCAATTAGTTTTTTAATCAATTCCCTTTAAATTGATTTAATTGATTTACATGAGAGATTTACATTTTATTTTTCTAGAAGGGAAGGCTGCGTTTTAAATACCCACCTTTGTTGATAGTAGTCATTCTTTCAAAACTTATGAGACCCACATTTCTCAAACCCGGAGTCCTTCAAAAACCTCTCTCCTTACCTATTACTAATGTAGGAAGGTGCTCATTAAGAATGGTTCAAACTCTATAAAATCGTTAAGCAGTAATACTGTTTAACAAGTCAGTCATTTCAGCCTGCCCTGGGGAATGGAGCATTGTCAAGATCCTCCTCCCTACATAGCACCCTCCTGGCCAACGTTATTAGTGAATCTAGGCTAAAAATGGTAATAGATATAGAAAGCTCCAGAAACCATAGTGTGTATGATTGGCCCCAAAAGAAGAAAGTTTTCTGAAAAAAGAGCTGACAGCAGAAGCTGACCAAATTGTCATTTAGGCCAAACCACTTTGCCATTGAGGTCAAACTAGACTACACATGGAAACTTGGTGTTCCAAGAAAGATCTTACACTTTATTCAATCCAGAAATGGTTAACTTGTGATTTCTCAACTAAAATGTGGACTGTGGATAGGAAACATTCTCTTGTGTTATCTACAAATCTCTAAACCAGAAAGCAAATTCAACCTCCTTTTACTTGAACTGATGTTCCATTCTTGTAATTTTTTTTTGGCAGGGGAAGGGTTGAGTAGTAGCGGTAAATAAAAAAATACTAACAACAGTAAGAACCAACACACATAACACTTTAAGAACTCTAAAGCATATTGATTATACACTTTAATTTGTTCCTCATACTACCCCTGGGAGATAGGTGCTATTATTAACATCATTTTACAGATGAGGAAACCAAGACTGGGAGTGATTAAGTGACTTTCCCAAATAAGATTTTTAAGCCATGGTTTTTCTTCTAAATACTTTAAACTATACAGCATCATCTTCTGTCCCAATATATATATATATATATAGGTATATACATATACCTATATATATATATATTACCAATTACATGCAATAACTAACGTCCACCTAAGTTATCCTAAGTTGTATGATCAAACTTCTCTCTCCTTCCTTTCCCTTCTTTGTTTGGTAGACCATTTGATCTGTGTTCCAAATTTAGCTTTGTATTCTCATAAAAAACATTTTTTTTAGTTTTAATTTTTTTTAGAATATTTTTTCATTATTAAATGATTCATGTTCTCTCCTTCCCCTCTTTCCTCTCCCCTCCCAGAGCTGACAAGCAATTCCACTGGTTTCATATCACACAAACCATTCTTGTTATAGGCTTTATTTGAGAGGGTAAAACAAACAAACAAACTATCAAGGAGGAATAAATTCCTGCTTAATGGTAATGTCTGAGTTGCTGGCAGAGGAATCCAGAAGAATCTTTCAAAGATCTAAAGGACCAGTGCTGTTAAGGAGAGAATTTTTTTTTTAAATCCTTGTACTTCGGTGTATTGTCTCATAGGTGGAAGAGTGGTAAGGGTGGGCAATGGGGGTCAAGTGACTTGCCCAGGGTCACACAGCTGGTAAGTGTCTGAGGCCAGATTTGAAACTAGGACCTCCTGTCTCTAGGCCTGGCTCTCACTCCACTGAGCTACCCAGCTGCCCGAGAATTTTGATTTATATTCCTCATTCCAGTTTTTCTTTCCTCTACTTCATCCTTCCCACCAAAGCAATTTTCCATCACTTGTATGTTCAGAATCCTTCAGTGGTTCCCCATTATCTATGATATAAAATTAAAATTTCATATAAAATTGATCTTCAATCAGGCAACCCTATCTTTCCTTCTTTATTTTGCTCTGTTCTTTCTTTTCTTTCTTTTTTAGGCAAATGGGGGCAAGTGATTAGGCCAGGGTTACACATAGCTAGGAAGTATCTGAAGCCAGATTTGAACCCAGGCCTGGTGCTCTAACCGCTGTGCAAACTAGTGTCCCTGCTCTATTATTTATATTTATACATATAATAATTATTTATACACATTCTATGCTTATGCTTGGCTAAGATATTTTCCTTTGAATATACCCTTCTCTTTCCCATCACTTTATTTTGCCTTAGACTCCCTCATAAAGGAAAGATTCATGTTTATTAGGGAATATTTTCCCATGCCATCTCTTTATCCTGAAACGTTAACCATCGTTCAAGTACTAGGTCAATCAAATGCTACCTTTTCCACCAGGATGATCAAAGGTTGCATGGAAGTGGTATAATCGGATCAGATAAAGATCACTTCCATTATCTGAGAAAACTCAGAAATGGAGCTCTGGTTGGCAGAGAACACCTAGAATATGGGCATAGTTTAGCTTTCAAGGTTCTGTGTAACACATATAAAGAATAATTTTATTAAATATAGATATTCCAACTGTTTCAAAACTTTTCAAAGAATAAAGATTGGTGAGTTAATAAACATTTATTAAGTGCCTATTATGTGCCCAGTATGCTATGTGCTAAGCACTAGGCATACAAAGAAAGGCAAAAGACAGTCCTTGCCCTTAAGAAACTCATAATCTGGTGGAGCAGGCAACATGGAGACAACAAACTCTAGACAGTACGCACTGGAAATAACCAACAGATTGAAGGCATTCCAACAAAGTGGAATTAGCAAAAGTTTCTTGTGAAAGGTAGGATTTTAGCTGGGACTTGAAGGAAGCCTTCAAGATCAAGAATTTTAGTCACTTAGTGTTTTTGGTTTAAAAACTTAGAGTTATTGGTTTAAAAACTATTAGAGCAAAGAACAAAAGGCCAAGAATATCAAGGGAATTAATGAAAAAAATATGGAAGAAGGCGGCCTGGCCGTACCAGATCTCAAAATATACTAGAAAGCAGTAATCATTAAAGAAAATCTGGTACTGGCTAAGAAAGAGAGAAGAGGATCACTGGAATAGAGTAGGCAATCAACACATGGCAATTAATGTTCATAGTGTTCATATTTGCTTGATAAACCCAAAGATCCAATTGGGGAAGGAACTTATTTTGACTAAAAGTATTGGGAAAACTGGAAAGATATGGCAGAGATGAGGCATGGATCAACAACTAAAATAATATATCAGGATAAAGTCAAAATAGATACTTGATCTAGAAAATAAAGAGTGACACTATAAACGAATTAGGGGAAAATGAAAAAGTTTTCTTGTTAGACATAGATAAGGGAAGAATTTATGAGCAAATGAGACAGAAAATGGAATAAACAATTTTGATTACATTAAATTAAAAAGATTTTGCACAAATAAAACTAATGCAACTAAGATTAGAAATGAAATAAAAATTTGTGAAAAATTCATAACAAATCTCTCTGACAAAAGATTCATCTCTCAAATACATTGTGAACTAAGTCAAATTTATGAGAATATAAAGCATTCCTCAATCAGAAAATCATCAAAGGATACGAATAGGCAGTTCTTGGAAGCAGGTAAAACTAACTATAGTCATATGAAAAAGCACTCCAGATCACTATTAAATAGGTCATCCCTGGGAGTTTCCTTATCAAATTAAAACCCAATCACTCATTTTTAAATTAAAATTTTTATTTATTTAAAATATTTTCCCATGGTTAAATGCTTCATGATTTTTCCCATTCCTCTCCTCTCTCCCCTCCTGGAGATGACAAGCAATTCCTCTTATACATGTATCATTGTTCAAAACCTATTTTCAAGTTATTCATATTTGCAATAAAGTGATCTTTTAACATCAAATCCTTAATCATATCTCCATCAAACTAGGTGATCAATCATATGTTTTTCTTCTGTTTTTCTGTTCCCACAGTTCTTTCTCTGGATGTGGAAAGTGTTCTTTTTCATAAGTTCCTCTGGCTTGTCCTGGATCATTGCATTGCTGCTAGTAGAAAAATCTAGTACATTCAATTGTGTCATGTTGTAGCAGTCTCTGTGTACAATATTCCAGTTCTGCTCCTTTCATTCTGCATCAGTTCTTGGAGGTCTTTCCAGTTCACATAGAAATCTTCCAGTTCATCATTTCTTTTAGCACAATAGTATTCCATCACCATCAGATGCCACAATTTATTCAGCCATCCCCCAATTGATGGACACCTCCTCATTTTTCAATTTTTTTGCCACCACAAAGAGTATGGCTATAAATATTTTTGTACAAGTGTTTCCCCTTACTATCTCTTTGGAGTACAAATCCAGAAGTGATATGGTTGGATCAAAAGTTAAGCATTCTTTTAAAGCCCTTTGTGCATAATTTCAAATTGTCCTCCAGAATGGTTGGACGAATTCACAACTCCACCAGCAGTGTATAAATTGGATCAATTTTTATAGTGGCAAAAATTGGAAAAATTGGGGAATGAATGAACAAGTTATGGTAAATGGTTGTAATGGAATACTATTTTGCCATAAAGAATGATTAACAAACTGATTTCAGAAAAACCTGTAAAAACTTATATGAACTGATGCAAAATGAAATGAGCAGAACCAGGAGAACAGTGTATATAGTAATGGAAATATTATATGATGATCAACACTGAAGAACTAAACCATTATCAGTAAAACAAGTCTCCAAGATAACCAGAAGGGACTCATGATGAAATGCTATCTATAGCCAAAGAAGGAACTGTTGGTGTCTGAGTGCAGATCAAAGCATGCCATCTTCCATTATATTTCCTTCACAAGATTTCTGTTGTATATGTGATAGGTGACTTCTCTCATGACATGAGCAATATGGAAATATGTATTATATGAAAGTATGGGTATAACCTATATCAGGTTATTCACCACCTCAGGGAGTGGGATGGGGGTAGGGTGGAAGAAAATTTGAATTCTAAAATGTAAAAAAAAAACCAATCATCAGAAATTGTTTCTATATGTAACTGAAAAAATAAAATGTAAATTTCCCCTTAAAAACACAAAAAATTATTAGAGCATTTGATTTTCATCAATGATGAGTAAGATGAAATTAGAATTTTTGAATTCAGGATGGTAGCAAATAATGCTGAATCACAAGGACATATTATATAGCTATGTAACCTTAGATAGATTATTTGATTTCTCCAGATATATTTTCTCATGTGTAAAATGAGAAGTTGAATTAGAAAGTTTCTGAGATCACTTCCAACTCTAGCACACTATGGTTCTATGAATGAAAGGGTACTAAAATAGATCTAAAATTGTGTTGGACTTAATTTTGAATTTTTCCTTTGGCTCTTGTATTTAGAATCTGTTACCTCTATGTTCTCATGACACCTTCTTCTTATAAGCAGCACACAGAAGATACCACCTGTACTTGAGAAAGCTTAGGTATTAACAGTAAGTAGACAGCTGAATTTAGAGTCAGGAAGACCCGAGTTCAAATCCTACCTTGGATACTAAATTGTGGAACTCTGGATAATTCAGTTAACCTCTCAATTCAAGTTTCCTCATAACTAAAATGAAGATAATAATGGCACCTTCATCACAAGGTCATGGAAATCAAATGAGGTTATACATGTAAGCCTTAGAGCACTATATAAATTCTAGTTGTATTTATTCTTATGATTATGATTATTTTTGTTAAAGAATTTCCTCAGTTAGTCTCTTTCTTGGTAATGCCATAGTCAACTGAGGTTTGATGGCTATAACTCCAGTCTCATCCCTTGAAATAGTATACTTAGTTCTTGACACCCTCTAGCTGTGAATGAAGGTAGAGCCTTCTCTACCCAACTTGCCTCCTTAGAAATATTTCCCAAATGGGTTACAAGGTTGAGGACTTGACTTTCCATTCTCAAATGGGGTAGGAGCCTCTTCATCCAGAGATGTGGTACCCATGAGTTGCATGAACTTGACTGAACAGATTTAACATCTGATACCCTCAAATCAATACTTAATTATTCTTGATAGAGTTTACCTTATGAAGTTGCTCTGGTGAAAGAGGTGGAATTGAGGTATATATAACTTTAGGTACTAGATAGCAGAGGATATATGCCTGAAAACATGTGACCTGGTTTGATTGGAAAGAGTTGGTAGACCTTTCAGAGTTTATTTCTTTTTTTAAATTTAATTTTTATCTTTTTAAAATGAGTGAAAATCAAACTTCTCCCCTTCCCATTGAAAAAAGAAATAAGAACAAAATTCTTTTAAACAAATATCTATAGCCAAGTAAAATAAATTCTTCTATTGGTTACCTCCCAAAAAATGTTTCACTTTGCATCCTGAATCCATCTCTTCTCTTACAGGAGGTGAGTGGTATATTTAGACATGAATCCTCTATAATACTGGTTGGTTATTGAAATGATCAATTTTCCATTCCCTCTTTATTTTTTAAACCCTTACCTTCCTTCTTAGAATCAATACTGTGTATTGGTTCCAAGGCAGAAGAGTGGTAAGGGCTAGGTAATGGGGGCTAAGTGACTTGCCTAGGGACACACAATTGGGAAAAATCTGAGGTCAAATCTGAACCATGACTTTCTGTCTCTAGATCTGGCTCTCAATTCACTAGGTCATCTAACTGACTCTTTCATTCCCCCTCTTTCCTTTTCCCTGAGTATTCTTCTCCCCACTTTAAACATTTCTTTTCAATCAGTCTACCCACAAGGTTAGGGTTTATTTTGTAATTTAAGATTAATCCCTCTTTTTTTTTTAACCCTTAACTTCTGTGCATTGGTTCATAGGTGGAAGAGTGGTAAGGGTGGGCAATGGGGGTCAAGTGACTTGCCCAGGGTCACACAGCTGGGAAGTGTCTGAGGCCAGATTTGAAACTAGGACCTCCCATCTCTAGGCCTGACTCTCAATCCACTGAGCAACCCAGCTGCCCCCGCCATCCCTTCCCTTTTGTTCCTTTTTCCTCATTTGCCTTTCTCTGACTGTTTCCCAGGTGAATGAAATATGTTTCTGCACCCACCTGAGTTCTCAAGTACTACCCACTCCCCTCATTTCTTCCTTCATGTTGATACATTCTACTTGTACACTCAAATTATGTGAGATAATTACCTTCTCTTCCTTCTTCCCCAGCATATTACTTTCCCCATTTCTTTTTTTCTTCTAATATAATCAAAACATTTTTTAAAGAATCCTAAGCTCTCTGTCTTATAAGATTCCTTTAGAACCCATGAGGACAATATGGCTCTGAGGGGACATGTGTATCAGATGCTCATATTAGGATATAAACAGTTCATCCTTGCTAAATCCTTTATAGTTGCTCACTCCTATTTACTTTTTCAAGTTCCTCTTGACTCCTGTTTTTGCATTTCAATGTTTCTACTTAGTTCTTGTCTTTTCATCAGGAATATTTAGAAGTTCTTTATTTCATTAAAAATCCTTTTTTTCAGCTCCCTTTTATGTGTTGTTTTCTCCACTAGAATGTAAGCTCCTTTAGGTCAGTGATTATCTTTCTGCTTGGATTGGTATTCTCAGCACAATGCCCAGCATAAATTGACTTGGTCATGTTATCAAGAAATAAATAAGGTAATCTTAGTGGATGTCCATGGCAATTTGGGTGTGAGGAAGGATAAAGGGGATATAAGGTGATTATAAGGTGATTGGAGGAGGAATGAAGGTATGGGAAGGTATGTAGGAGATAAGGGAAATGGGATATGTACGAGAGGGCAGCTCAAACAGGTTTATTCTCATAGGCTTGAGACAGAGGATACAGGGAGGAAATTAGGGCCAGTAATAAATGTTTAGGTTTGGCTGGAGGGTTTTTCTTGTTAGTTTCAAAGTCTCTTGAGGGAGGAGTCGAGAGGGCCCCTCCCTGCCAGTCAAACTGATTGCTGGAGGAAGTCCTGGGTAGGTACTTCCTGCCAAGATGGATGCCCCTAGCTCCCCTCAAGGAACTAGAAGAAAAATGATTCCTTCCCCTTGAACCCTTGTCTTAATTTTCGACACAATGACTCACCACAGGGTTTGAATAGGTAACAAGGAGATTTATTAATACCAGGGTCAGTCAGAAGGGGAGGAGGGTTCAGTGTTTTCTAACTGTGGCCAGGGAGAGGGTTGAGGGTGGGGGATGGGTTGCAGAGAGGTTTAGACTGAGAGAGCCCGGCTCTCCCAGTCAGGAAGATTTGACTGCCTTTTAAGTAAAGTTTTTATCAAATCACTAAAACTAGGGGTAACTTATTTGAGGATATTCTACTAGCCAATGGAAACTAAACCCACAATGTCTAATCACCAAGCCCTCCCTTCCACCCAGGACCCAAAGGAAATTCAGGGAAGAGGAGGGATGGAGATGGGAGATCAGGGAGAGGTCCAGAGAAATGAGATAGGTCCAAATTTCCCCAAGACAAGATAAGCACAGGCCAAGGTAGAAACAAAGCCAAGCTGAAAGGCCAAAGCAAAAGCCTCCAGCCACAGCGAAAGCCAGAAAGAAAAAGCCCCATCAGTTGGAACTTCACCTCTATTTATAGCTTCAAGTCCTAACTGACTTTCTGAATACTCTAAGATGTTTAACTGATTTTTGTGACCATTAGAAAATACAGAAGCAAAAAGTTTCTGTTAGCCACCTTGCATTATGGTCATAAGCTTATATTTTAGAAATATATTCTAATTTCTCAGCCTTTTCATTGTGGTAACTGCTAAATCTTGAGTTATTTTGACTGTGGCTCTTCTACACTTGAATTCTTTCTTTTTGGCTGTGATATTTTTTTTCTTTGATCTGGAAACTGTAGATTTTGGCTTATATTGATACTGGGAGTTTTATTTTTGTATTTTTTTCATGAGATGATTTGTAGATTCTATTTTCCTTTTTCCTTTAAAGAGGTCTAAGAGACCTGGTCAGTTTTTGTTCATGAAATATAATGAATGCCTAGGCTCTTTTTTGAGAAGGTATAGCTTTCAGGCAATTCAGTGATTCTTAGATTCTCTCTCTTCAATTTGTCTTCCAGGTCAGTTGCTTTTGTTATGGGATACATTATACTTTTATATTTTTTATTATGTTTTTATATTTCTTGGTCTCAAGGAGTCTTTTTTAACTTATAATAGTCCTTTCTATTTTAAATTCTGTTGCTTGGATAACGTTTTGTACTTCTTGTATCAAGTTGTTAGTTTTCTTTTCAAGCTTTCAGTGTGCCCAACGTTGTTTTATCCAAGGTGGTCTGAACACTGCTCTCTTTGGCTTGGCTTCATAAATTTATGATTTGGGTCTGGATCTGAGAAACACAACTTTGAGCTTGTCCCTGTTGGAGTTTCAGTAGACTATAGCTGGACTTAGCCACAGTTAATTAGGTTGAAAATTCTGCAGTCTCAGAGTGAGAGAACAACAAGCTCCATTTTGATCTGGGCTTCTTCCCTTATTCTTCAGTGTTTTCAGACTTAGCTGGCAGCTGGATTGAGGGCATTACTCTGCCCTTGGCTCAAAATTATACAGCTGCGTACTTCTTTCTGTTTTTCTCTTTGCCCAAGAAACAACCTGGTGACTATGGCCACATTTTGCCTTAGATCCTCATTCCTAGCTGCATATTTCCATCTCTGTTCTCATTGGATCTGGTTCTAATGACTGGGTAATTCATATGAACATTATGCTCATTATGAACAACAGCCATGCCATTTAGCACATATTCCTGTCCCCTGCATAAATCTAGGTCCCTTTTTGCCAGTTCTTGGGTTTCTTCTTTACCTCATGCATAGCCATTGACAGGCTTTTGTTTAGTCCTATGATAAAAGGCTCTGAGAGCACACTCCCAGCTAGGACCAATCTTCCATTGTCTGAAGACCTCTTTATTTGCTCCCCAAATTGACTTTGTCTAGAAAAAAATGACCTCAGTAAGTCAGTGATTTTTTCCTGGCTTTCCTGATCAGATTTTTGTTTGATGTATTTTCTAGATATTGTGGAGTAGTTGTGGGTGGGAGCTCAGGTCTACTATTTCCTTCTGCTGAGCCATTTGGGCTAGACACCCTAGAATGTGGCTCTTGATCTCTCTTTCCTGTCTTTCTCCACTCTTCCTTTTGTTCAGTCACAAAAACTTCTATGCCTAGGTTTTTTAGCCTGGGGTCCATGAACTTGTTATTTGAATATTTTTGTAAGTATATTTCAACATAATTGGCTTCCTTTGAAGTGATATCCATTTTATTTAATTCATTTAGAAATATTCTAAGGAGTGCATAGACTTCGTAAGGTTGCCAAAGGGGTCTATTTAATTAAAAATGGTCAAGAACTTTTTTTTCTAGTCATTGTTTTAACACTGCCTTCACTTTCCTGATGAATTATGAGAGGTCTGATTTGTCACTCTGTTCTGGATTCCTCTGTTTCCAAAGCATGGCGGAGAAGGAAGGAATCTGGAAGACATCCATCTTAATTTCTCTAGGGGAAGAGAGGGACATAAGACTGATCTTCTGTTGAGCAGAGAAATAATAAAAATCCATTTTCTATTTCTCTACCTCCCTCTTTCCTCTCTCCAACCTCTCTCTTTTGTTGATAAGTTCACATGACCTCATTTCTGGGTATAACCAAATTGGTCTTAGGAAGGCAATCCATTGTGTATGAAGTAGAAGTTTAAGGTGACCTTGAAATATCAAGATACACTTTCTTTAGCCACCTTATCCATATATAATATATATATTTTATAGAGAGGGAGAGAAAAAGAGAGGGATAGAGAGAGATAGAGGGGGAGAGAGAGAGAGAGAGAAAGAGAGAGAGAGAGAGAGAGAGAGAGAGACTTGGGACTGTCTCAAGTCATTGATCTAAGACAAATCCCTTCCCCCCATCCCCAAGATTTACAGAGAAATGTGGGTCACTGCCTCAAGTCATTGACCCAAGAAAAATGCCCCTGATTTACAGAGAAACCCTTAACTTATAAGAAAATACAATAGAATTATTTAAATATTCAAGCTTTCTTTCAAATTAAGATTTTAAAGAAATGGCAAAGAGTTGGAGACAGGTTTTAATTCAGAAATAAAGGACAGGAATATTATACAAAGAGAGGAGGAGTTCAGGGCTGAATTAACTGAAAGAGGCTGATATTTCATAATGGATACAAAAGGATCATTCCAGCCATGGGGCTTGACTACTGGGAGAAGCCTCTGATACAATGGGAGAAACTTCCAAGACAAAATGGTATTCAAGATTTGATCATTGGGTACTTCAGGGTTTACTGTTCAGTCTAAGACAAGGTTACTCTGGAACCCCACCAAGGCAAGTTCCTAGAAAACTCCAAAAACCCAACCCAAACCACGTACAGGCCATAAGGCCTTTGTCCTGCAAGGAGAAGGATGGAGTAGGGTAATCTTTTCTTGAAGGGAGAAGGATGGGGGTGGGGTAGGGAGAACTAGCTTTACTAACTTCTTGGAGATATTAATAACTATTATCTTGAGAGTAACACACAAATTTTTCACTCCACACAACTATGACCAAGTCACTTAAACACTTAATCTGTTTGTCTCAGTTTCCTCATATGTAAAATGATCTAGAAAAGGAAATGGTAAAACACTTCACTCTCTTTGCCAAGAAAATCCCAACTGGGGTCATGGTGAGTCAACAACTGATTTTTTTGATGGATTGATATGTTTGTTAAGTTTAAGAATTCCTTTATGGATTATATGCTCATTAGTATTAAATCATCACTATTAATCCCCCCCCCCCATTTCAGTATTATATAATTACTTGTGAGATTCAGCTTTGAAGTCACACTATGACTAAGACTAAAAAAGATCTCAGGATTCATAACACCTTAAATGATTTGAATGTGAAGCAGACTCAACAGCTGGTAAAAGCTAGAGATGCTTCTTTCCCAGTTGTATTTAATATCTTCTTGTTGGGAAAGCATTGCTTTTCCCACTTTTAAGATATAAAAAAAAATGAGGAAAGGGAATGAGAAACTAGCCTTATCCTCAAAGATAGTGTTGTGCTCAGGGTTCAAAGTTCGAAACTTTTCTACAATGGGCCATCATGGCTCTCACAGGACCCTTTTGGCTCCATGACAACTTTCCTTAGAGGAATTAAAATTATACTTTTAAAAAGATGTGAGATTACAGTTCTGAGGGATAAAATGGATTTCTTGGAATTAATGAGTCCATTTTGTTCTTACAATGAATAGAGATGGGTTCTGTTTACCAGTTCAAGAGAATATTGTTTAATTCTCCTACAGTTTCAGATTCTTCTCCCCTCCCCATTCTTTTATCTCCCTCCTCTCCTTTTCACACAATTTAAAGGTTTGATGGTAATGATTTTGTGTACACCTTGCTTTTTTTTTTTTTTTTTAGCTTGACTTTTGCTAACAAAGAAATTAAAGGCAGGAAGTGGGTTTTTGTCAGTCACTTTCAGATTTCACTTTGCCATGTAAAATGAAAGTGGGGAGCAACAGACACCTATCTCAAGAGGGTAGCTTTTGATCTGTTCTTAATATGTTCACATAGTCTACTCCAAACTGTTCTGCCTTTTTAGCTAGACATAGGAATGGGACCTACTAGACACTCGACCAACTTTCATTTGAATGAGTAAGTCTGAGGTCACTTCCCTTTTCTACAAGAATAAAGAAATAAATGCTTTACTTAAATAGATTTGAACTATAATAGAGTCATAGAAACCTAATGTTTGAGAAAAACTTATAATTCATCCCTGATCTAACTTCCTCCTTGTTTTAGAAATCCTCATTCTAGTGTCTCTGACAGGAAGATGGACTAGCTTATTTTCTCTCCACACTTTCCATTCTACTTTTGGGTGGTTATATTGGTTAGAATATTCTTTGTTCTCATAAGCTGATGCCTACCTTCCTGTTAACGTCCTCACAATTGTCTTGGTTCCGCCCTCCCTCAGGTGCAATAAAGAATAGTTAATTGTTGAATTAGATGATTTGTAACTTTCTAGGTTTGAAATTACATAAGTCCATAAAGTCTCTACATGTTCAAATACTTGAAGGCAGGTGTCATATCACTCACTCAGTTAAAAACTAAAAACATTTATTAAGCATTAATATTAATCTTTAAACACATAATATTTATACATGTGAGATGCTGTTCTAGGCACTCTGGATTCAAAAGCAAAACAATCCTTGCCCTAGAGAGATATGATTTCTAATGTGGGAGACAACATGTATATACATAGGCATATATACAAAACAGACAAGGTATTGGGGTTGGAATGGGTGTGATTACCAGGAAAAGCCTCCTGAAGATGGTGGTCTTGAGCTCAACTTTTGAGGAAACAAAGGACTCCAAGAGGTGGATGTGAGGAAAGAGTATGGTCCAGGCAACATCAAGATAGAAGATGGAAGAACAAATGGTCCAGGATGGGTTGACCTATAAAATATGTAAAGGGAAGTAATGCATTAGAAGGCTGGAAAGATGGTTGGCCAAAATTACAAAGGTAGTAAGTAACAAAACAGGATTCAAATCTAGGTCTTCTTACTCCAAATCTAGCACATAGAAAGAGCAAGGTATAATGCATCAAGTTGCAAAAAAAGGAAAGTAGAAGATTGAGGTCAGGAAAAGCTTCCTAATAATTAGAATTATTCGGACTGAAAATGGTCATCTCAAGAAGTGGTTTTTTTCCCCCTTTCTTTCTTTGAAGATCTTTAAACAAAAGCTGGATAATCATTGGGTATGTTATAGTGGGTATTTGTCATGGTATGGTTTGGAGTGAGTAGCTATTGAAGTCCCTTCCAGGTATGAAATTTTTTAATTCTATTACATCAATCATGAACACCAGAATTTGTCATTTTAACCTTATTATTCGATTCAAAACAAATATAATGTACAGAATGTTTTTTAAATGTGCTCAAGATTGCAAGAGTATCCGTGCTCTCAAATATGTGTGTATTCCCTCTAACAATAGTGATTATTACTCTTTTTTTTCCTTCTTTCCTTCCT
>NC_058130.1:383053201-383140038 GCF_016433145.1 Gracilinanus agilis
TTTCTTTCTTTCTTTCTTTCTTTCTTTCTTTCTTTCTTTCTTTCTTTCTTTCTTTCTTTCTTTCTTTCTTTCTTTCTTTCTTTCTTTCTTTCTTCCTTCTTCCAAAGTTCTTGGTATTCTCCATTTGGTAATTCTTTGAAAACTATAAAACCTTGAGAAGTAAATCTTTCATGACATTACAGTACTGATAGGTTAAACCACTTTTTCCAGGACTTGGAAAACTTTTGATCTGATCCATTTAATCCAAGGCAATATTCATCTCTCTGTATTCACTCTGGATAATCTAAATCTCACATAGTCTTTGGTTGTGGAGGTTGATGATTCTCCCAAAGGCTTGAGAACTAGGGCCCTTGGTAGAAGTTGCAGTGAGGAAGATTTCAGCTAAAAACTAAAAAATGAAACAAAAACAACCTAGAAATTTGAGCCAGCCAAAAGCAAAACACATCATTTCAAGAGGTGGTGGGTTCATTTCAAGGGTCTGTTGGAGCCAGCTTCAACCAGCTAGTAAGAGTTCATTCTCAATTTTCAACTTAAGTATTTATGCCACAGAAATTGGCAAATGCTACAAATTAGGACTTATTGTTTTATTGGACTCGCAAAAGTGATGGACAAAATGTTAATAATGCAGTTTAAACTTAAAAGTATATCATATGTACATTTTCTCAGAGAGCAGGTTGTAAAGTACTTGCCGGCATGCTACTATTTTCTTTATCGGTCACCAAACAAAGGCAGTAAGATCATTTGAACCACATGTATTGGGGGAGAGAGGGGATTCTTGTTCAAAAAGAAGACAATTTAGGTGGCCTCCGAAGTCTCCTCCAACTATAAGATTCTGTGATTTTTTTTGGAAAGTCTTCTTACCTTCCATCTTCTAACCCTTCATTCTCAATGTTCAATTCAGCTCAATACTTATTTTGTGCTTCCTCCCTTCAGGAAATTATGCTATATGCCAGGGGAAAATAAAAAGATAAAAAAGGGATCATCCTTGCCCAAGGAGGAAATATTTCCAATAAGAACTTTCATTAAGTGCTAGAGATTTATTCATTTTTAGTGCTTAAGAAAAGAATGCAAAGACAAAATTTAATTGAGCAAATAATAGTATGTAAAATTTAGTGTCAACAAGATAAATTGGGTTTAGTTGTTCAGATTCTTTTAAATCTTGTTATAGTTTAATAACAGGCCTTTATTGAACACTTACTATATATAAGATGCTGTGCTAAGCCTCGGGAATATGAAAATGGGAAAAAAAACCCAGGCCCTAATAAAACCTTTTCTTTTATTTACCCACTACCCTGATGAAATTTATAAAAATAACTGGCGATTATAGAGCACTTTAAGGAAATAAGTGCTTTTACAGATGTAATCTTAAGTTTTGCTGTGGAATCCCAAAAGATCTGTGCTTTGATCACTTGACCCTTCTTATCAGAAAGGAGATAGAGCCAAAGACCTCACAGGTCACTCTTGCTAGGACCAGTTCAGAGGCAGGACTTCTTTAGTCCTTTCTCTTTCTCCCCTTCTCTTTCTTCCTCTTCCTTTTTTCCTTGTCTTTCTCTTTCTCCTCTCCCTCTTCTTCTTCCTTTCCTTCTTTATTCCCATTTCTTTGGAATTAGGAGGGCAGCAAAGGGTCTAGCTCCACTGTTACTAGTGAGATAAATACTAGGGTCATGGTCTGATGGGAAGACAGAAGGAAATCTCTAAGTTTATCTTAATTTTCCTTTGAAAATATGTGAATGGCTTGTAATTGTTGTCCCTTTTCCCTTTCCTCCTCCATTCAGTTAGAGAAGAGCTCTAATATTGATTGGTGGTGGGGGGAGAGTGGCATGAAAGATGACATGCTAGCCTTGTGCTAGAAAGAGTCACTATTTTCAGTTATAGTATATTTACTCTTATGGGGTAGTTAGGTTGCATAGTAGATAGAGTGCTGAGCCTGGAGTTAGGAAAATTCATCTTCCTAAGTTAAAACCCGTCCTCAGACACTTACTAGTTGTGTGACCCTGGGTAAGTCATTTCACCCTATTTGTCTTAGTTTCCTCACCTGTCAAATGGGCTGGAGAAGGAAATGGCAAACCACTCCAGTATCTTTGCCAAGAATACTCCAAATGAGGTCATGAAGAATCAGACAGGGATGAAAATGACTGAATGTTAACAATATTTACTATTCTTTATTGCACTCAGAGATGTCCTTTAATCCCAAACCAATGGAAGAAGTTAATACATATGTCTGGGTCAACCATAGATGTTCTGGAAAAGTAAAACTAGCTCAGCAAAACACAATTGATTGAAGAATAGAAGCACATGATTAGAAATGGAGTCCAGTTGCCTCAGATAAAGGGGAGGACAGTAAGAATGGTTCAGTTGCAATGGTTGGCCACCACTGATGAGAGCATTCTACAGCACTCTGGCCATTCCCTTCATCTTCATCTTGTTTTTGTATAATTAGAAACCTTGTACCCTTGGATTCCATCTCCCAGAATTCTTTTTCATCTTCCTCCTTTATCCCCATCTTGTGTGCTTATGTTGTTTGCATATAATTGGTGTAACTCTGCTTCTCTTATTTTCTGTTCCTGTATGCGTGCCTAGGAAAGCTGGCTTTTACTTTTGTCTTTTATTCCATTTACTTCAAGTTAATATTAATACATCTTATTAAATATAATACTTGGAGTATTTGGATATTAATTTTAATTCTCACATCTTCCTCTGCAGACAGGGAAAAAAACTGCATAGTGGACAGCTTTTACTACCACTAGTCTGCCATACTAGAAGCTGCTTTGGTGCCAGAGGCTTGGTTCCATGCTGCCATACCATCTTTCTCTATTTTCCTCATTATGGTACATATGGGCTAGTGAGATGGACCCAAGCTAAAAACTACATCTACTTAGTGAGGGTAGAAACTACTTTCTCCTGTGAAATTTTCAGCATAGCCCCATATCCCTGTGATGGTTCATCAAACAGCTGTTATGAATATATGATCTTATTTTTCCTTTAAAATAAAAGGTACTAGAGGTAAGTGAATAGTAAATGGAAGAAAAAATGTTTGTTAAGAGCTTACTACTATGTGCACAGCTTTTTATATACCTTTAATGATAAAAGGATGCTAGGGATTGTTGATCCTCTTCTCAACTTGAGAATCCATAAAGCCTCTTCTGAGCCCAGCACATGTATAAACCATGATCCTCTGGTCTCCAATGGTTAGTTTAACATTTAATAATATTTATTTTTTAGAAAAGTTAACATGATTACATGATTCATGCTCTTACTTTCTCCTTCACACCCTGACCTCCCCCCCCCCCATAGACAATGTGCATTTCCACTGTTTTTAACATGTGTCATTGATCAAGACCTATTTCCAAATTGTTGACAGTTGCATTGGTGTAGTAGTTTCGAGTCTACATCTCCAATCATGTCTGCCTCAACCCGTGTGTTCAAGCAGTTGTTTTTCTTTTATGTTTCCTCTCCTGTAGTTCTTCCTCTGAATGTGGGTAGTGTTCTTTCCCATAAGTCCCTTAGAATTGTCCTGGGTAATTGCATCACTGCTAGTACAGAAGTCCATTACATTCTATTTTACCACAGTTTATTGGTCTCTGTGTACAATGTTCTTCTGGCTCTGCTCCTTTCGCTCTGCATCAATTCCTGGAGGTCTTTCCAGTTCACATGGAATTCCTCCAGTTTATTATTCCTTTGAGCACAATAGTATTCCATCACCAGCATATACCATAATTTGTTCAGCCATTCCTCAATTGAAGGGCATACCCTCCTTTTCCAGTTTTTTGCCACCATAAAAAGCAAGGCTATATGGGGCAGCTGGGTAGCTCAGTGGATTGAGAGCCAGGCCTAGAGACGGGAGGTCCTAGGTTCAAATCCGGCCTCAGACACTTCCCAGCTGTGTGACCCTGGGCAAGTCACCTGACCCCCATTGCCTACCCTTACCACTCTTCCACCTATAAGTCAATACACAGAAGTAAAGGGTTTAGGATTAAAAAAAAATTTTAAAAAAAAAGCAAGGATATAAATATTTTCATACCAGTCTGTTTATCTATGATCTCTTTGGGGTACAAACCCAACAATGGTATGGCTGGATCAAAGGGCAGGAAGTCTTTTATAGCCCTTTGAGCATAGTTCCAAATTGCCTTCCAGAATGGTTGGATCAGTTCACAACTCCACCAGCAATGCATTAAAGTCCCAATTTTGCCACATCCCCTCCAACATTCATTACTCTCCACTTCTATCATTTTAGCCAATCTGCTAGGTGTGAGGTGATATCTCAGAGTTGTTTTGATTTGCATTTCTCTACTTATTAGAGATTTAGAGCACTTTTTCATGTGCTTATTGATACTTTTGATTTCTTTATCTGAAAATTGTCTATTCATATCTCTTGCCCATTTATCAGTTGGGGAATGGCTTGATTTTTTTTATACAATTGGTTTAACTCCTTGTGTATTTGAGTAATTAGACCCCCTGTCAGAGTTTTTTGTTATAAAGATTTTTTCCCAATTTGCTGTTTCCCTTCTGATTTTGGCTGCATTGTTTTTGTTTGTACAAAAGCTTTTTAGTTTGATATAATCAAATTCATTTATTTTACATTTTGGAATTTTCTCTAACTTTTGCTTGGTTTTAAAATCTTTCCTTTCCCAGAGATCTGACAAGTATACTATTTTGTGTTCACTTAACTTATTTATAGTTTCCCTCTTTATATTCAAGTCATTCACCCATTCTGAATTTATCTTGGTGTAGGGTGTGAGATGTTGATCTAAACCTAATCTCTCCCATATTGTTTTCCAAATTTCCCAGCAGTTTTTGTCAAACAGTGGATTAATGTCCCAAAAGTTGGTCTCTTTAGGTTTATCATATACTTTTTACGCCTTCCCTTATTATTCCCCTCTTTTTATTTTTAAGGCCTAATGAATTCCCTCCCCCTTCTTCTTCCCTCCTGTTTTTGACCTCCCCACTCCCCTCCTCCCCTTGGTTTATCCCTTCTGACTTTCTCAGTAGGGTTAGATAGAGTTTTATATCCCAATGGAAATAGCTATTCTTTTCTCTCAGGGTTAATTACACTGAGAGTAAGGTTTAAATATTACCTCTTAATGCTCTCTTCCTCTCTTTCTTATAATAGTATTTATCCCTTCCCCTTCCCATGCCCTCTTTGTGTGTAATAGAATATCTTGTTGTTTTTTTTTATTCCTTCAAGTTTTTCTTGGTGTCCTCTACTATTCACCCCCCTCTTTCCCACCCCCCATATCATCTTAAACCATTTAGTATTCCAACCTCTCCCTATGAATAATTCTTTTAATTACTATAATAGTGAATAGAGTTCACTACAGAGAATAATACATTACATTTCTCCACATAGGAATACAAATAATTAGATCTTATTAAGCCCTTAAAGAGGCAAATTAAAAAAATAAGTGTTTTCTTTCTTTCCCCTCTGTTTCTTATTTACCTTTTCATGTTTCTCTTGATTTTTGTGGTTGGATATCAAACTTTCCATTTAGTCCTGCTCTTTTCTGTGCAAATACTTGGAAATCTTCTATCTTGTTGAATGCCCAAACTTTCCCCTGGAAGTTTATAGTCAGTTTTGATGGGTAGGTAATCCTTGGTTGTAGACCCAGTTCTCTTGTCTTTCTGCATATCCTATTCCAAGCCTTGCGGTCTTTTAGTGTAGAGGCTGCCAGATCCTGTGTGATCCTGATTGGTCCTCCTTGATATTGAATTGTCTCTTTCTGGCTTCTTTTAAAATTTTTCTTTTACTTGGAAGCTTTTGAATTTGGCTATTGTATTCCTGGGAGTTGTCTTTTCAGGGTCTAGCATAGAGGTTGATCTATGGATCCTTTCAATGTCTATATTACCCTCTTGTTGTAGAACTTAGGGCAGTTTTGCTGAATAATTTCTTTTAGTATGAAGTCCAAATTTCTATTAATTTCTGCATTTTCAGGAAGACTAATGATTCTCATATTGTCTCTTCTAGACCTGTTTTCTTGATCTGTCACTTTCTCAGTGAGATATTTCATGTTTCCTTCTATTTTATCAGTCTTTTGACTTTGTTTTATTTGTTCTTACTATCTTGAGAGATCATTGGCTTCAACTTGCCCAATTATTTTCTTTAGAGACTGGTTTTCTGCTATAATCTTTTGATTTTCCTTTTCGATTTGGTCTATCCTGTTATCCAGCTATTTGATTTTCGTCTCCAATTTGCTTATCAATTCTTTTGATTTGGGGGCATCTTTTTCGAATTTCCCAATTCTAGCCATTAGAGACTGGTTTTCCTTTTCAATCTGGTCATTTCTGGTCTTTGATTTACTTGCTTCACTTTCTAATTGCTAAATTCTGCCTTTTAAACTGTTATTTTCTTGCCAGATCTCTTCTATCTTTCTCATAATCTCAGATTTGAACTCTTCAAGACCTTTTCATTTTTTGGAGAAGGTTTGGATATGGTTACTTGTTTGTTCTCCTCTGCTGTTTGCTCTGTTGTCTGGATCTTTTTCTTTGTAAATGTTGTTGAGTGTTAAAGATTTCTTCTTGATCTTTCTCTTCTGGAGTTCCTGAGTCTGGCTTGCCATTTTTATCCTAGCAGCCTCTCAGCTTTATCCTCACGCCCAGGGTCTGTCTGCACCCTTTAGGCTCCTGAGGTCTCAGGTCTAGTTGTTCTCAGGGTCAAGCCTCCTGGTGGTCCCCTTGCTTGTTCCTCTGCCCAAGGCTCCTTTAACAGTCTCAGGGCACTGCTTCCACAGTTATGCACCCCTCTGCACTGGGTCCTCACTCAAGGTCTGAGCCTGTGCTCATTATCCAAGTCTGTGCCTGCACTCAGGATCTGTGTCTGCACCTGAGCTCATGGTCTGTGTTCAAAGTCTGTGCATTCTTTAGCCTCTTGGGGTCTTAAGTCTTTCTGCTCTCAGGAGCTGGCCCTGGTGACCCCAGATAGTTGCCAGTGACTGAATGGGTGCCCCAAATTTGCTCCCCACTATTTTGGGCTGGCTTTGGTACTGTAGGTGGTGTGGGGGTGTTACGATTAAAAATGATAAAGACTGATATAATAATAGAAATTAGTATTTTAATTAAAGCCATGGCTGATAGGGATAAAATCATTCCATGCGCCTGTAAGAATTCACATTTGCCTCAGCCATTTTTACCTTTCATATCGCGCTCTCAGGTAGCTAAGAGGGTCACTTCCTCCTCCCCCAGGAGACTTATCCCCTCTCTTACATCATTATACTTCCTGTTTGCCATGAGGAATCATGAGAAATGTAGTTTCAAAGTCCCCACGTGTCCATAGGAAATATATGACATACTTTTAAATGGCATCTTCCAAATTCCAAATATACAGTGGTAGGGGGGTTGCTCTGGTTGTGTTTTAGTGAGAGCTATTTCACCCCCTTATAGCATGGAAATGCCCCAATTTCACATACCTTCAATGCTGTGCCCTATTGTGGGGTCCCTTCATTTGTCTGGATTTGTTTTTATGTCTTCTTAAGGAGTCCTATATATGTGGGTTAGGAGAGGTCAAGCAGCTGCTTTTTACTCTGCTGCCATCTTAACCTGGAAGCCCTATAATATATTTCTAAGAAGTAACAGTGGCTTCATTCCCAGAACTTCTCCTGAACTTTTGACTCTAGAGATCTGTGCTTTTGACATCTGAGAGCCTAGACATGAATCATTTGAAGGCTTGGTCAGCCCATGCACTTCCTCTATAAGGAATAGTCTTGGAGATGACTGGATATAGAATAAACTCATTTCCCATTATCTATTTGGCAGAAAAGTAAGGATGATTAAAACGTCATCACTGATGAAGTCAGATAATGAGGAAGAAGCACAGCCAATGGGAACATATCCTAGTCATAACTTCCAGGAAGGGGTTTGTATCAGAAAAACATCTTGACCTTGTCTGTGGTCTCTGAAGTGGCTTGAAAAAAAGTCTATCCAGGAGGATCCCCATTTTGAATCACAGAAAAACTTGCCCAATTCTTTCTACCCCAAAGTGGCACAGAATGTCCAAAGGGGTTTTCCACTTAGTATAGAAACATGTTACATGAGGACTCATTGGGGGAAGGGAAGAGACATGAGATTTCAAAGACTGATTTCTAATATTACATTAATATTGCCAATGTTCCATAGAAGTTAGGGTGTTTGGCGAGAGGTTATGCTCATTTGGAAGCAATGGAGAATAATAACTCATATCATGTAGTACTTTAAAATTTATGCATCTTCTATAACAAATTTGTGGGGTTGGAAATATATTATTCTTCTCACTTTCCAAATGAGAAACTGAATGTGCATGGTGTTGTACTCATGGTAAAGCTGTTAAGTTTCTGAACCAGAACTTCAACTCAGGCCTCCTTACACTAAGGCCAATAATCTTTTCATTAAATGTCACTTTTTACCACATCATAGAATATGACACTATTAGTGCTTCTATTGCTGTTGTTAGACTCATCTTACTGTGTTCAAATCTGCCCTCCCAAACTTAATAGATGGGTGACTATGGACAAGTCACTTTACCCTGTTTGCCTCAGTTTCCTCATCTGGAAAATGAGCTGGAGGAGGAAATGGCAAATTACTCTAGTATTTTTGCAAATCCCCCACCCAAAACAAATTGCAAATGGGGTCACCAGGAATTGAACACAACTGAAAAATGACTGAACAACAAAGTTGTTAATACTGCTGACATTTGTATCACAGAGCAAACTGAAGAAATCAGCTAAAAAATGCAATGCGGCATCATTTGATGAGGAAAAAATAATCAAAACTTGTTAAATCCATTCTCTTAGAATCAATCTCTAATTTCCTTCAAGGCTCAGATGATGTATTATATTATAATATATATTATTATATATTATACATATAATATATATAATATATTATAAGATATATTAAGCAAAACCTCTGAGTCCCTCAGGCATTTGCATCTCTAGTGCCTAGCACTGTGGTGCTATGGGAGAAATGTTGGACTTTGAGTCCGGAACATCTGGGCTCAAATCTTATTTTCCAGCTCCTAGTAGCTGCATGATTCTGAGCAAGCCACTTAACCTCTCAAAACCTCAGTTTCTTTATGTACAAAAATGTGAATGATAATACCTATAGTATATACTTCATAAGGTTGTTGGGAAGATTCAAAACAATGAGTTCTAAGGATTTTGCAAACTTTAAAGCACTATATAACTGGCACTTATTAATAAGTACTTAAACATTTTATGAATCTGTAGGACCATAGATCTTGTGCAAGAAGAGACCTTAAAGGCCAGTCATTTAATCCTTCTCCCTCATTTTATAGGTGGGAAAACTGAGTTCCCAGAGAATTAAGGGGATTTGCCCAATAGATAGAAAGGGAAATGGAAAAGTCAGGTCCTTAACCCAGCAACTCTCATTCTGATCCAGCATTATTGCTTACATTATCCCATGCTCCCTTGTTGAATTGAATTGTTGACTCTTTGAAGTCTAGGACCATGTCTTAAGATTCTTTATGTCAGGATTTCTCTTGTATCTCTCATAACACCAAGTAGAGACTTGGGCTTAGAGTAGGTGCTTAATAAATCAAATACTTAATGATTGAAGTAAGGTTTAAAGATACATGTAAGGACATCTAAGAAAGGAATGCCCCAATATTCAAGAAGTAGACAAACATAATCAAAGCTGAAAAAAAGAGGTGGGGGGCTACTAGGAAAGGATTTTTTAAGCAAATACTTCCAGAGTCCAGGGGAGGGTGAGAACACATCAATGAATTTTAGTTAACTTGGGAAAGAAATCAGCTTTGATTATTATTTTTTTAATTTTGATCTGGACTCTGGAAGTATTTGCTTAATGAATCCTAAAGATCCTTTCCCAGGAGCCCAAAATACTTAAAACAATAATTCAAATGACTAGTTGTGTAGCTTACCACATGACAGAAACCACATGAGAATTACCTGTTAGTGAAAAGGCAACATCATCTCTGCAGAAAAATTTTCTCTAATTAATTCACCAGCTTTCCTCATTGCTCCTAGGCTAGTCTCTGAATGTGCTTTCTTGATTCCATCTTGTCCTGTGCAACCCAGATACTTTATTCCATCAATTGTTCCCTCTCTATCCTATATCTTCAATCTGTCCTTCTCCATTGACCATTTTCTCTATAAATGAAGGAAGGGAGGAATAATAAAGCATTTATTAAGAACTTGCTATGTGTCATAAAAGAAGCCAACAGGATACTCCTCTTCAAGGAGCTGACATTCGATTGAAGGAAGAAAATACATAAAGAAGAGTAGGGAGAAGAATGACATGGATAAAAGCAGGTGAGGTAAAGTGAATTCTAAGTTATCAGAGCCCAGGGACCCAGGGACAGAGACCAGGTGCTTTCTGCCAATAAGCCTCCCTCCAAAATCTTCGATCCACCCTGCTGCCTTTTAAACTATCTGCCTGTCTATTATCTTCTATGACCAATATTTTTGAAAAAAGTAGTTACTATTATATATTAAGACACTTCCCCACCACCTACTCAAATCTTCTTAGCTTGACCTTCAATTCCCTATTAAAACTCTTCCCTCAAAAGTCATAGATGACTTTAAAATTCTCTAATTTTTTTTGGTCCTTGTTTTTCTTGGCATTTCTATTTCAACACTGTTGATCATACACTCCCTCATGGCATTTTTTTCCTATAGAAGATCGTTGTGCTTTAAACTATACATTTGGTCAAGATTCAATTATGATCTTGGCTGGGAAGATGAGCTTGCTACATAAACAGAAGGGTCTTTCTTTAGCTCATCCTTCAAAAAAAATCACAACCTCTTGTGGCCTGTTGCAAGAGAAATATAAAAATGAGGCTTCAATGAGTCAATAGCAATTTATTGCCAAAAGGAAACAGATTTAGAATAATTGAGGATTGATGATATCAATAATGAATAGAAGGAAATTTAGAAACCAAATAGAAAATACCCTTCTGTATGACCTTATGCAAATCCCACATCTACAAAATGAAGAAGCTCGACTGGATGGTCTCTGAGGTCCTTTCTATCTCCAGATCTATGATCCTGTACTATAGCTGATTAAATACAACTTAGTTCAGTTAAAACAACACTGAGAACTTAAGTAAATAAAAGTCTCTATTCTTTTTTTCTTTCTTCTAAACCCTTAACTTCTTAAAATAGAAGAGTGGCAAGGGCTAAGCAATCACAGTTAAGTAACTTGCTCAGAATCATATAGCTAGAGGCTAGATTTGAATCCTGATCTTCCTGGTTCCAAGCCAGGCTCTCTATCCACTGGGCTACCTAGTTGCTTCCCATTTACTTTTCTCCTCATTATATACTATAGGACTGAGAGCACCACCATCTTCCCAGTCTCCCAGGCTCACACCCTGGGTTTCAGCCTAGGAGTCATCCTCAGTTTCTCACTATCTCTTATCTTCCATATCTAGGCTGTAACCTGTTGACTTCGCCTTTAGAACATCTCTCAAATATGCTTGCTTCCCTCCTCTGACACTGCCACTGTTCTGGTACAGGCTGTTTTCACTTCATGTTTGCATTATTACAATGGCTTCCAAATCTCTCACTACTCCAAACTTCCTCTGTTCAGTTCACTAACATGATCCCCCTAAAGCATGGATTCAACTACATCATCTATTATCTCCTATTTAATAAACTTTAGTGGCTTCCTATTGAATCCAAGATCAAATACAAAATCCTCTGGCATTCAAAACCTTTCATAACTTAGTTCCAATCTACCTTTCCAGACTTCTTACATTTTTCTTTGGGTTGTACAAATGTTGAAGGAGGACAAGTACTCGTCATGTGAGGGCTGCTGAGCCCTTTTCAGAGCTGCTCATCTATCTTTTTTTTTTTTTTTTTTTTTTTTTTTTTTTTTTAAACCCTTACCTTCCGTCTTGGAGTCAATACTGTGTATTGGCTCCAAGGCAGAAGAGTGGTAAGGGTAGGCAATGGGGGTCAAGTGACTTGCGCAGGGTCACACAGCTGGGAAGTGTCTGAGGCCAGATTTGAACCTAGGACCTCCCGTCTCTAGGCCTGGCTCTCAATCCACTGAGCTACCCAGCTGCCCCCGTGCTCATCTATCTTTGATGTCCACCTGACACTCCACTCTCATCTGGGACTCCAAGAAGCTGTAGTATGTTGCCTTACCTTGGTAAAACCATCTGAGGCTAAACCAAGTTGAGGCTAATAAATGGGCCACTAACGTTTGGTGAATTAGGGGAGTGTAGACAACCCAGGCATGTGAAGACTCCCATCAGTGGAATGGGCAAATGAGAACAATTTGGTTCAATGGCTTTGAAGTCAGCTGAAGTAGGTGCTGTAGAGCTTTTGGAGTTTGGTCAGACACAGAAGATGCCAAGGTCATCCACTGCATCCTGAGCTATCACCAGTCAACCTGACTTTTGTCTTGTCACTAGACACTCTGGAAGAGAGTGAAGCTGATGATTTCATGCAACTCTGCTTCACTTAAATCCAATTCATGTACAAGTCAAGATATCATCCTCTGATATCACTGATCAAACTACACTTTAGCCCCCATCATATGCTTTTTTTGATCTAGTGACACTGATTTTCTGACTGTTTGAGGAATGGGACCCTCTTTCTCTCTCAGCTCTAGGCATTTTCTCTGGTTGTCTCCTATACCTGGAATGTTCTCCTTCCTCATCTCTACCTAACTACTAGCTTTCTTGGCTTCTTCTAATTCCCGACTCAAAGCCCATCGTTTATAGGAAGCCTTTCGTAACCATTCTTTATTCAAATGCCTTTCCTCTGCTGATTAAACTCTTTAATTCATATGTAACTTATTGTACAAAATTTGATTGCTTGTTCTCTCTCCCATTAGACTGTGAGCTCCCTGAGGGCAAGATCTGTCTTTTTCCTTTTTCTGGCATCCCAAGTATTTCTGACACATAGTAGACCCCTTAATAGATACTTAATGACTGATTGACTGTAACTGCTTTACAAATAGTATCTTTTTTGATCCTTACAACCCTGAAAGGTAGGTGCTATTACAAACTTTGAGTTTTAGTTAAGTAGACTGAGGCAAAGGTTAAGTGATTTGCCCAGGGTCACATAGCTAGTAAGAGTCTAAGGCTGGATTACAATTTAAGTCTTTCTGACTTAAGGCACAAGGCTCTACCCATTGCACAATATACTTGTCTCACCTCTGCTGTCACCAGTAGTCATCCACAGGTAAAATGTGTCAAAGAAGGTTGACATAAATACTGTTATTGAGAGGAAGCATTGCATACTGGTCTTGATATTTGGAAGATCCTGGTTCAAATCCTCCCTCAGTAACTAGCTCTGTGATCCAGGACAAGTTACTTCATATTTTTGACTCTCATTTTCCCTACATTTAAAATGAAAATTACAGTAGCCCCTCACTCACAGGGTTGCTCTGAGGATCAAGTAAGATAAATGTGTCCAAAGTAAGGTTGGAATAGAGATAAAACTGAACCTTTGGTATGGGGTGAGGAAACTCTGCCAAAACAGGGTACTGAAGGTTTAAGCAACTTGTCCATAGTTACAAAGTCATTATTTGTATGGCATGTGAACCTAGGTCTCTCTCCATTACACCAAACTGTATTATCATTTCCATTTTACAAATAAGGAAACTGAGGTTTAGTCACTAGCCTTGCAGCTAGAATGTGCCTGTGTTAGGGTGTAAATGAAATTCTCTTAATTTCATGTCCAGCACTTTTCCCATTGTATAAACTTAGGAGAAGATCAGTAATGGTGAAAGCTGGAGCATGGGGCATGTTACCTAGTAACCTAGATGCACAGACTAGGTTTCTAGAAGCATGTCCCAAGCTAAGTGGACAGGACCTGTAGCTTTAAATTCTTGTGCATACCTTCATTTGTGCCCATACCTGTTTCCTCCTTCACAGATGTCCAGCCTTTTTGTTTCTTATCAGGATCTTGACAAGTTTGCTGGACATCAGCCTAAACTCAAGTAAAGGTTCTCTTGTATCCTTCCAAGAGCCTTATGGGATGCCCTCTCAGAAAAATGTTTTTAAATTCATAGACCAAAAAATGCGTAGGATTACCAAGGGAACAAATTATACTAAAATACAATAATTAAAAGAAAAAACAAATCAAAACAGGTTGATGAGACCTGAGAATAAGAACCATTGCTCTAGAGAAATGATCCTCCCAGAAGAAATAGCATCAATTTATATTATTTTTTAAACTCTCACCTTCTGTCTTAGAATCAACCCTGGGTATTGATTCTAAGACAGAAGAGCAGTAAGGGCTAGGCAATGGGGCATTAAGTGACTTGCCCAGCTAGGAAGTATCTCAGGTCACATTTGAACCCAAGTTCTCCCATCTCTGGTCTTGGCTCTCAATCCATTGAATCACCTAGCTGCCTCCACACCAACTTATTTTTACAAATGGAGACTCAGTGCATTCTTCATGACAGTGAAACAACATGTGAGTTTTATCTGGTACAGTTCCAGCTGGAGTGGCTTGAGAAAGGGAACTTGGGCTAGCAGGAAGCTAAGAAGCTCAGGCCTCTGGCTGTGGGAAGGCATTCCTCCCCTTCCCTTAGAGGAAGGTGGCCAAAAAGGGGTCTTGCTCTTAGGGGCCCCTGGGAGGTGAAATTTTGATTGAAAGACCTGTGGTAGAAGACAGAGCGCTGGTGGGAGCCCTCTTGCTTCAGGGCTACTGTCAAGTCTCTCTCAGTGTGAGAAGGATGTTGTGGCTTCAGCCTGGTTTGTGGGAGTATGGCATGGTTAGATTCTTTCTGACGGAGTGCTTGCTTAGCTGCTCCGGTTCCTTGTGGTTAGCATGAAGACTAAAAAGACACAAGAGCTTCTGCCCCCGGTTCCAGGCTGATGCTCAGGGTTCTGGGGCTGACGTGAGAGGAGGGAAGTGTCACATAACCAAATTCTGAATTTTAGCTATGCCAGCCGGGCTCTACTAGCACATCCTTCCAGTTTGGCTTGAAATGAGCTAAAAACAAGATAAAAAGGGGGCTCAGGGCACAAATGTTGCTCACAAACAAGGTATTTTAAATGAAAGCAAGGAAAGCTTAAGTAGTTATTACAGACAATTTGGCAGCATCAATATAATAAATGATGGAGGGGGCAATTAGGTGCCTCAGTGGATTGGGACAGAGATGGTAAGTCCTGAGATCAAATTTGACAACAGACACTTCCTAGCTGTGTGACCCTGGTTAAGTCACGTAACACCCACTGCTTAGCACTTACTGCTCTTCTGTCTTGAACCAATACATAGTATTGATTCTAAGATGGAAGGTAAGAGTTTTTTGAAAAAAATGTCAGAGTAGGAAGAGTCCTGGCTCTGGAATCAGAGGATCTGTGTTCAAATCCCATCTCTTAAACTATTTGTATGACCTTTGGCAAGTCACTCAACCACTCATGGCCTCAATTTCCTTGGTTATAGAATAATGGAAGTGGTGGGGGAGGACTAGGTGGTGTTGGAGGTCCTTTGCAGCATAGGTTTATGGTCCTATAATTACCTCCATGGACAAAGAAGATGCAATAAAGAAGACATGCTCCTTTGTTAGGCTTTTTCTTTCTGGAGATAGTGGCAACGTAGAAGGCAAAGGGATGAGTTCCAGAGTCTTGGCTAAGGGGAACTTTGGTGTAATAATAATCCTGAAATATTACTAAAATTGACAGGAAATATGCCTTCCATTCTTCCCTTCCCCCTCGCTTTTCCTGTCTTTGTTCCCTCTTTGAAATGTTTAAGTGACTGTTACATTTAAAATACTGTTAGGACTTGTGGGAAATAAAATATGCTTAATTCTCCCCAGTTTTAGAAAAGCCATCCCTTGACTCTTCTAACCCATCTTGTTATTGCTTTATTTTTCTCTTTTCCCTTCATTACCAAACTCCTGGGGCTAAAATTATTTACAACTCATAATTCCACTTTCCCATCACCTACTCCCTCTTTGATGCCTTACAATCTAGCTTCTACCTCTCCTCTTTTACTGACACCCATCTCAAAGAGCTCCAGTGATTCTTTGTTCCCAAATTCAGTAGTGGTTTTTCTCCCACCCCCACCCCGTTCTCTTCTTCTTCTTCTTTTTTTTTTTTATATTTTTAAACCCTTAACTTCTGTGTATTAGTTCCTCGGTGGAAGAGTGGTAAGGGTAGGCAATGGGGGTTAAGTGACTTGCCCAAGGTCACACAGCTGGGAAGTGTCTGAGGACAGATTTGAACCTAGGACCTCCCGTCTCTAGGCCTGGCTCTCAATCCACTGAGCTACCCAGCTGCCCCCCACTCCCCCCCCACCCCCGTTCTCTTCTTTTTTGACCTCTCTGTAGCATTTAAAACTGGTAACATCCCCTTCGTTTTAAATATTTTCTCCTCATTTGGATTCAGAAACTCCACAGTCTTCCTAGTTTTTTTTTTACCTTTTTTTTACCTTTCAATAAACGAAACTGTGTTAGGTGTGAGGGATATAAATACAAAAGTCAAATAGTCTCTACTCCTAAAGACTCCTGATACTCTTAAGCTGGGTGTTCTATGAGAGCTTCTTGCCTCTCTTCTCTTTCTTCACTTTCTTTCTTGGTTCTAATTTACTCTCATGGTGTCAAGCATCACACCTATGCAAATGGTTCCAAAAATCTCTGTTGTTTTTTTCTGGTCTCTCTCCCGAGCTCCAAACATACATCTGCAGGACATCTCCTTCAGCACTTCAAACCCAACGTGTCCAAAACCAAGTTTATTCTTTCCCCTCAAAGTAATTTTCTTTTTCACCTACCATTACTTCCATTAGTGACACCACCACATTCACTTGGGCTTCCATCATGCAAGCATCGAGATTCTTTCTAGTTTTCCCTCTCTCTCATTTCTCATATTTAATCACTTGCTCAGTCCCATACAATAATATTTCCCACATATGTTTTTGCCTCCCTATGAGACTGCTAACATTATTATATAACATTTTAAAGTTTACAAAGAGGTTTACTCCCCAAAACCCTATGAGATAGGTCATATGGGTTTGAGTGTTCCTATTTTGTAGCTGAAGAAACTGAGGCTCACAGTCACCACAGAATTGGGGACAAGTTAAGAGACTAGTTAACAACAGAGCTAGGACTCAAACTCAAGACTTTAAAATTCAAATCTAAAATATTTTTTCCCATTGTCTTTTTATTCCAGTTATTGCTAAATGAGGGCAAGCCTTCATTGTGCCTCACCTGGATTACTGTGAAAGTTTCTTAACACAATCTTGTCTCATTCTTTCCCATCTCCAATTATACATTATACTGTTGACAGATTAATCTTTTATATATATTTATGCATATATACATTCATTTTATATATGTATATTTATATGTACATGTACATTTTGATATATATGCAAATATATATATATGTATATATATATATAAATAGATATATAAATATTAGAGGTAGCCTCCTAGCTGAGTTCTCTCAACATTCCCCTCTAAATAACTTTAAAAAATAATGTCTCTAATAGAATTTTGAAGTGACAGAACCAACAAAAGGTTACTTCTATGGCCTAAGAAAATTTAAGAGGTCAGTAGATATAGATATAAAAGTTTTTTCTTAACTTGGTAGTTAAGAGGGATCTGGTGAAGATTTCTGAACAGATGAGTGACATGATATGTATACATATTAGGCACTAAACTTATTTAGTGGTCATTTAGAACACCCCACATGCCTCTCAACTTTGTGACTTCATCTCATCTGATTATTTTCCATGTACTCTATGCACTAACTGAACCACAATTCACAGCCTTCTATACATTACATGCTCCATGCTTTCTCACATTTGTTACTTGGATCTCTCTGTTCCTTTAACATTCTTTTCTTCTCTTATTTTGTTGAACCCATGAAGCCTACTTGAATCACTTCTAGTCAGAAATGTACTTCACTTGAAAGACATAGTTTTATGAGTGTCCTTGAAGGTTGGTAAAAATTTGGTACAGTAGAAAGACAACTACTTTCTACAACTACAGTAGAAAGACCTTAGGCCACACTTCACTATAAAATGAAAAGAGTAGATTAGATGACTTCAAATCTTTAAATATATTATTTTGGGAGGTAGAGATAATGATCAGTTTCCTTATTTGTGGAATAAGTAGTGATTTCCTTTTAGGACTTTTAATCAGTCCAATAAAGTCATGCATACAAGATGCTTTGTAAATATGAAACTCCTATACTTGGATGGATCTCTGTTCTCACTGAGGTTGGATTGCCTGCCACTTGCTCAAAATACAGAGCAGATGGAGTCAAGATGGGGGATTAGAGGTAGCCTCCTAGCTGAGTTCTCTCAACATTCCCCTCTAAATAACTTTAAAAAATAATGTCTCTAATAGAATTTTGAAGTGACAGAACCAACAAAAGGTTACTTCTATGGCCTAAGAAAATTTAAGAGGTCAGTAGAAGAAGGTCAGGAGAGCAGTGACCATATCTCGGCTTGCAGACTCCCAGAACTATCTCTGAATATAGTAGCATGAAATAGCTTGAATCTTGGGATAGTGCCTCCCCACTCCCAAGAAAACAGGACCTAATTTTAACATAAAGTTCAAAATCAAAAATATACTGGAAAAATGAGCAATTTTTTTTATTTTACAAAGCTACTAGGATAGTAGGGAAGGCCAAGAATGAGCTCAGAAGAAAACAATACTGTAAAAATAATTACAAGATCCCAAAGAAAAATCTTAATTGCATTAAAGCCCAACAATAGTTCCTAGGAAAGTTAAAGAAAGAAATAAGAGTGGTAAAGGAAAAAACAGGAAAAGAAATGAGTGATATAAGAAACAATAAAAGAGAATTAATAGTTTGGTAAAAGAGGTACAAGAAAACTGAAGAAAATAACACCTTGAAAAACCAGAATTGGTCTAATAGTAAAAAAGACACAAAAATTCACAGACAAAAAGAATTCTTTAAAAAGTAAAATTGGTCAAATAAAAAAAACTCACTGAAAAAGGAATTCCTTAAAAATTTGAATTGTGCAAGTGGAAGCTAATGTCTTCATGAGACATCAAGAAACAAACAAATTTAAAAGAATAAAAAACGAAGAAAATGTGAAATACTGGAAAAACAATTGATCTAGAAAACAGATCAAGGAGAGAGAATTTATGAATTATTAGATTTCCTGAAAGTCATGACCAAAAAAGAGCCTACACATGATATTTCAAGAAAATAGCAAGGGCAATTGCCTCAATATCTTATATCCAGAGGATAAGATAGAAATGAAAAGAATCCACAAAAGATACACTTGAAACACAAAGACACATGTAGAGTTAACAGAAAAGGCTAAAGTAGAACCTAATATACTTCTTCTGAAATAAAAAGAATTGTAGAAATCATGATCTCACATAAAGCAAAAGTAAAAATAGACCTAATTTTAAAAATATAATCAGGGAAATTACATTTTGCTAAAAGGTATCATAGACAATGAAAGAATATCAAAAAATTTTATAGCAATTTTCTCTGATAAAGGTCTCATTTCCCAAATACACTTTGTATAGAACTCCATTAATTTTATGAAAATAAGAGCCATTCTCCAACTGATAGTTAAAGGAAGTAAATGGGAAATTTTCAGAAGTAGAAATTAAAGCTATATGACTAGTCATTTAAAAATGCTTTAAATCGTTATTGATTAGAGAAAGGAAAATTCAAACAACTCTGAGGTACCACTTCATAAATAGCAAATGCTAGGGGAGATGAGGGAAAAATGGATACATTAATGAATTGCTGGTGGATTAGTGAACAGATCCAATCATTCTGGAAAGTAACTTGGAACTATGCCCAAAGGGTTATGAAACTGTTCATACTCTAAGATGCAATAATATAACTACTAGGTATGTATCCTAAAGAGCCCAAAGAAAAAGGAAAAGGGCCTATATACACAAAAATATTTATAGCAGTTCTTTTTGTGGTGGCAAAGAATTGGAAATCAAGGGAATGCTCATCAATTGGGGAATGGCTGAATAAGATGTGGCATATGATTGTGAGGGAGTACTATTATGAAAGACATGACAACAATGGTGTGATTTTGAAAAGCATGGAAATATTTATATGAATTTATGCAAAAGGAAATGAGAACTTGGAAGTCATTGTGCATAGTAACAGCAATGTTGTAATGATGATCAACTGTGAAAGCTTCTGACCAGTACAATGATCCAAGACAATTCTAAAGGACTCAATGAAAAAAATGCTATCCATATCCAGAGAGAGAACTGTGCATATAGAAACAGAATTTTTTCACTTTATTTTCCTTGCTTTTTTGTGGCTAATATGGAAATTTATTTTGCATGATTTCACATGCAAAATTAATATATTGCTTGTCTTCTCAATTGGTGGTGGTGGAGTTGGTGGAAAATATAACCCATGCACTCTTTCCCATCTTCATCTCAACCTATTCATACCCACACCAAATTCACACCTTCCCTGCAACTATTGAATATGTTCTCCTGTAAATCCTTCACAGGTGGCACACCAAAATACTGGAACCTTTCACTAGATATATTTTAAAGAATTAAATCCTTCTTGATATCTTTTTAAAACATCATTTAAATTTCCAAAATATATCCTTCCTCTTCTTTCTCCCTTTCCAACAACACCATAACTTATAAACAAAAAGAAAAAAATAGTTTAGCAAAACTAACCAGCATATTAAAAATTCTAATATTATATGCAATGTTCTACACCCAGAGTTCCAGTCTTTGCAAAGCAGCAAGGGGAGGGGAGTCTTCTCCTGTATATTCTTTGGAGACAAACTTGATCAATATGATTTCACAGTCATCAATTTAGACTTTTTTGTTTGTTTTTTGCTTCCCTCACCCTCATTTACATTGTTACGGCCAGTGTGTTTATGGTGTTTTTATAGTCCTCTGAACTTTATTTTGTATCAATTCACATTTTCTCATATATATCCATAATCACCCAGATGTAATCTGAAAACAGAAACATCTGTTCTTGTTCAAATGGGAATTCTATTTTGATCTGGGCTTTATTATATTGGATATACTCCGTGACATTGGCAAAGACATACGGAAAGCATACTTCTCCCTATTTTATGCCTTTATTGATTAATACTAAGGGATCATTGAACAAAGTTATTTCTGTTTTTTGATTTTTCAATAAATCTTGTTATTTTGGCATAAACAAAAGAGATCTCATTGAAGGAGAGCCTTTGAAATGGGGCTTTTCTTTCCCAAATAAAGTACTTTCTCATAGTCAATGAACAATAAACACAGTGGGACCATCTGTTCTCTGAACAGTCAATTGTGTGAATGTAAAGATGCTATCTTCTGTAGATTATCTTGTGTGAAAGTTGGCCTCTTCCTTTCTCATGGCTTCATCAAGGATGTCCTTGATATCTGTCAATTATTCACATAGAAGTTTATAGCAATAGAAAAGTAGAGTAGTGGGCCAGTGGTTATTGTTATTTTCTCAATCAACTTTTTTTTTTTTAATTTTAAACGTTTAACTTCTGTGTATTGACCCATAGATGAAAGATTGGTAAGGGTAGGCAATGGGGGTCAAGTGACTTGCCCAGGGTCACACAGCTGGGAAGTGTCTGAGGCCAGATTTGAACTTAGGACCTCCTGTCTCTAGGCCTGGTTCTCAATCCACTGAGCTACCCAGCTGCCCCTCTCAATCAACTTTTGCTGTAAACATGATTATAACTTTCCCCCCTGTCAACCATCTGGTATCCTTCCCTATTTTAGATATCAGGAGAATTGATCTCTTGTAACTGTCACCACCAGTATAGTCTTCCTTTCTAAATGGTTGATTTAGTCTCTTCCAATCTTTTGTTTAACTCAAGTTTAATTTCTGCTTTAGATGCAGAACTTTAAGTAAGATTGGAAATCTTAAGTGTAGACCTAAGAGGGATTGTTGACATCATTTGGTTCATCATTTTACTAGTGAGGACCCTGAAGGCTAGAAAAGTAAAATGTTTGTTCAACATTACACAGGTAGTGCTTCAGAGTTAGGATTTGAACCTAGAACCTCAGATTCTAAATCTGCTTTTCTTTCTATTCACTGAACTACACTTCATGTTAAAGTCTGACATTAGAATCCGAATGTTGGGATGTCTCTCTCTTCTTTGGAGAGATAATAAAGCAATCTTTACAGATGTTTTCCATTTATTACTTGTTGTTTTTCCAGTTTCAATATTAATGGATAATGTGGTTTAATCAAGACTCTTGTTAAGCTTTTAGTAAATTTGTTTTTCCCTTCACTATTTTATGAGGTAAAATTAGAATCCTTGACCATCTTTTATTGTAAGATTTTACAAATGAGTTTCTATCCCAAACCTGGATTTCTCTTGACTGCCATAGTTTTGCATGACAGAGAGCTCAAGTTTTCATTGAGTGAAGTGATTTAAGTGATTTCTAAGCTCTCTTGGTCTCTGTGTTGTGGCTATTGATTAATGTTAAATTTTTTAGGAAATATTGATATTCTAGGCTGATATAAGTTCTTTTATCCATTTTCGATTTCTCAGCATTAGCTTTATTTAAAGAGATCAGAATTTGGTTGTCTAAATAATATATCACCTTCTTTATTCTTCTAGTTTGGTATTAATTATGGGCTTTAGTCTAACAGGCAATGGTCTGACCACAAGCACGTAGCTGATTAGGATATACATCCTGAAATTTAGAGACATTCCCAAAGTCCAAAGGTCTACCTCCAGTATTATTGAGGTCTCTCTTACTTGGCAACAAACAGTGTCTGAATAGCTATTCGTTTGGTGTGTATTAGAAAGAATCTTGCTTAGGTATGGGTTGGAAAAGATGGCCTCTGAGATCTCTTCAACTCTGAAATTCTGTGATTTTATGAAACTACTCATGTATTGTGCCAAAGCATTTTCACCTCACTGGTCCTCAGTTTTCTCAGGTGTAAAACAATGGGATTGGACTAGATGATCTTTGAGGTCCCTCCCTTTAAGCTCTAAAGTTAATAATCTTATATTTCCTGGGATTTAGAGCTTGAGAACCCGGGTAAATAGTGTTCAACAGAAAGAAAGAATTCTTAATTCGAAGCTGGTTTGAAGGGAAACTTTATGCCTTTGGTTTGAAATATGATGAGTTTAAAGTGTCAGCAAGATATTTAGATGAAAAAGTCCAGGACTACTAATAAGAAGCTTTGGACTGAATATTGAGAAAGAGGTTTGGGTTGGAGACTCAGATTTTAGTCTGAGTCTTATTTCTATCATCTGATTTCTGGGTTAAGAAGGCAGCAGAGTAAAAAGCAGCTGCTTGACCTCTCCTAACCCACACATATAGGACTCTTCAAGTAGACATAAAAACAAATCCAGAGGAACGAAGGGACCCCACAACAGGGCACAGCATTGAAGGTACATGGAATTGGGGCACTTCCATGCTATAAGGGGGTGAAATAGCTCTCACTAAAACGCAACCTGAGCAACCTCTGCCCCCCCCCACAGTGCCAAAGCCAGTGCAAAAGAGTCAGAGCAAATTTGGGGGACCCAATAAGTCTTTGGCAGCCACCTGGGGTCACCAGGGCCAGCTCCTGAGAGCAGCAAGACTTAAGATCCCAAGAGGCTAAAGAATGCACGGACTTTGAACACAGACCCTGAGCTCAGGTGTAGACACAGATCCTGAGCACAGGCATAGATTCGGTTCCTGAGTGCAGTTGCGGACCTTGAGTGGGAATCCAGTGCAGAGGGGTACATGACTGTGGAAGCAGTGCCCTGAGACTGTTAAAGGAGCCTTGGGCAAAGGAACAAGCAAGGGGACCATCAGGAGGTTTGACCCTGAGAACAACTAGACCTGAGACCTCAGGAGCCTAAAGAGCGCAGACAGACCCTGGGCATGAGGATAAAGCTGAGAGGGTGCTGGGCTAAAAATGGAAAGCCAGACTCAGGAACCCCAGAAGAGAAAGATCAAGAAGAAACCATTAACACTTGACAACTTTTACACAGAAAAAATCCAGACAACAGAGCAAACAGCAGAGGAAAACAAACAAGGAACCATATCCAAACCTTCCCCACAAAATGAAAATGGGTCACAAAGTCTTGAGGAGTTCAAATCTGAGTATATGAGAAAGATAGAAGATATCTGGCAAGAAAATAACAGTTTAAAAGGCAGAATTTTGCAATTAGAAAGTGAAGCAAGTAAATAAAAAACCAGAAATGACCAGATTGAAAAGGAAAACCAAAAGGTTATAGCCGAAAACCAGTCTCTAAAGCAGGGGTCGGCAACCTTTTTGGCCATGAGAGCCATAAATGCCACATTTTTAAAAATGTAATTTTGTGAGAGCCATACAGTGCTCACAGTGCACGTTCCTGTAACAATGCCTGAAAAAAAATTGACTTTATGGCTCCTGCAGAAAGAGCCGTATCTGGCCCTCAAAAGAGCCAGATATGGCTCGAGAGCCATATGTTGCAGACCCCTGCTCTAAAGGCTAGAATTGGGCAATTCGAAAAAGATGCCCCCAAATCAAAAGAATTGATAAGCAAATTGGAGACCAAAATCAAACAGCTGGAAAACAGGACAGACCAAATCAAAAAGGAAAATCAAAAGCTTATTTCTATCATCTAACCAACCAATAAACATTTACTAAGTAAACTATGTCCTAGGCTCTGCAGTACAACGAGAAAAATGAGACCAGCTCATGACTTCAGGAAATGTATATTCTACTGGGTGAAAAATAATAGCAATCATTTATATGGTGTTTTAAGGTTTACAAAGTTCTTTACGCATATTATCTCATTTTATCCTCACAACAACCCTGGCAGGTGAATGCTATCATTATCCTTATTTTTACTGTTGAGGGAACCTTGAGATATAAAGAAGTTAAGTGACTTTCTTAAAGTCACACAGTAATTGTTTGAGACAGATTTGAACTCAAGTTTTCCTCACTCCAGGTCCAGAGCTCTATTCACTTGTTTTGTTTTGTTTTTTTTGCTGTTGTTCAGGCATCCAGGCATATCCATGGGGTTTACTTGGCCAGTATACTGGAATGGTTTGTCATTTCCTTCTCCAGTGTATCTTTATCTTTAATAAATCTTTATTTTAATAAAATATTTATTTTACAGATGAGGAAATGAGGCAAATAGGAGTTAAGGGACTTGGCCAGGGTCACACAGTAGATGTTGGAGGCCAGATTTGAACTCAGATTTTCCCAACTTTAGGCCTGGTGCTTTGTCCTTTCTTTGCACCACCTAGATATCCTAGCTCAATACATTATCAACTGGTTAAATAGCATGTTCACAGGCAAGTAAATTCAAGTATATATATATACATGTATGTATGTATGTATATACACACATATATGTGTATGTATTTATATGTGATATATAAACATATATTTAGATATAAAAATAAATACATAGTTGCTTAGGGGTCACTCATATCTTGGGGGGCAGAGGGGATAAAAAAGTCTTCTTAAAGGAGGAGACACTTGATCTGAGCCTTGAGGCAGCTCAGCAGTTTGAGAAGGGATAGCATCCCAGGCATGGGGGATAGACAGTTTGTAGAAAGGCAGGAGAGAGGACATTATGTAAGGAAAACAGCAAACAGGCCAGTTTGCCTGGAAGAGAGAGTACATAAGGGAGAGAATTATGGGATCATTGTGGAAAGTTAAGCCACAGCCAGATTGGGAAAGGCTTTAAATGCCAAATACAGGAATTTATATGTTATCCTAAAGGCAAAGTGGAATCACTGAAACTTCTTGCTATAGATCTATGCTTTCAGAATATTGGTTTAGCAGAATTATGGAGGATGGATTGGAAAGGGGAGAGGCTGGATGCAGGGAGAACAATTAGGTATCTATTTTAATAATCCAGGGAAGAGGAAACAAGGGCCTAGAATGGCTGTGGTACAAATTGAATGAAGATGATAGATGTGGGAAATTCTGAGGAGGTGAAAATGACAAGATGTGATCATTGATTGGTTATGAAAGGGGAAGAGACATAATTTGAAGATGATCCCAGGGTAGGGAACCTAGATAACTGGATGGATGATATAGACAGAAGTAGGAAGAGCTGTTAGGAGGAAGGGTGAGTTTGGAAGGTGGGAAATAATGATTTCTTTTTTTGACATGTGGAATTTGAGATACCACTAGACATTTAGGTAGAGATGTCAAGCCAGAAATTAAAGATGAGGGGCTGGAACCCAGGATAGAAATGAGGGCTAGATGTGTAGACTTGGGAATCATCCACACATGGGATGACAGTTGAATCCAAGGCAAATGAGATGAGATGAGATGAGAGAGAGAGAGAAAGAGAGAGAGAGAGAGAGAGAGAGAGAGAGAGAGAGAGAGAGAGAGAGAGAGACAGACAGACAGACAGACAGACAGACAGACAGATAGACAGACAGACAGACAGATAGACAGACAGACAGACTGACAGAGAGACAGAGACAGAGACAGACAGAGAGAGTTGGAGACAGAAAGAAACAGAGAGAGACAATGAGAGAGAAAGAGAGAGGGAACAAAGAGAGATATAGAGAGACAGAGAGAGAGACGAGACAGAGAGAGAGAGAAAGATTGAGAATGGGTCCATAGGAGTTAGGGCATAGATGAATTGCCACTAATTTTTTTTATATCCTTACTTTGTCTTAGAATCAATACTAAGAATCAATTTCAAGGCAAAAGAGCAAGTAAGGGCTAGGCAATTGGGGTTAAGTGACTTGCCCAAGGTCACACAGCTAGGAAGTATTTAGGGTCAGATTTGATCCCAGGTCCTCCTGACTCCAGGCTTGGCTCTCTATCCATTCTGCTAACTAGCTGCCCCATTGCCACTAATTTCTGGTAAATTGATACATGTACATCAATTAAAGTAATATTGAGGGTGAAGACAATAAAAGCCCAGGACAGAAACTTGGGGAACCAACCATAGTTGGCAGATAAGAACAAGCAAAGGACACTGAAAAGGAACAGATCAACAGAATAGGAGAACCAGGAAAGAGTAGTGCCATGAAAACCCAAAGAGGAGAGAGTACCTTGAAGAAATAAAAAGTGTCACATGCTGCAGAGAAATAATAAATGATGAGGACTGAGAAAATACCGTTAGATTTGAAAAATGAGATCTTTGGCAAATTTTAAGAGAGTAATTTCAATTGAATGATGAAGTTAGAAGCCAGATTTCAAAGTGATACAAGAGTGGGGGAAATAAATATAGATAGCTTTCTTGAGGAGTTTTTCAAGGAGAATTAAGAAGGAGAGAAGAAGTATAGGATGATAGCAGGAATGATGAGATGATGGGGGAAACACTCTTTTGTGTATGGATGAAATATAAGCATGCTTATAGGCAGCAGAGAAAGAATAAGTAGATAGAGACTGAAAGTAAGAGACAAGGGAGAGTAATGGGGGAAATTTGCTTGAAGAAATAAGAAGGGTATGCAATAAAGGGTGCATTTAGAAGAGTTGGTCACGGCAAGAGGGTCCATACTGAATCTGAGTGAAAGAGTAGACAGGGGAAAATGTCTAAATGATGTGAAGTGAGGAAATATGGAACAAGAGTAGTTCTTGTTGAGTGGTTTCAATTTTTTCAGTGAAGAAATGAGGCAAAACAATTAGCTGAGAGGATGAAGACAGGAGGAGACATGGGAGTCTTGAGGAGGGGTAAGGTTATTTAAAGCATCCACTGTGGAGAGTTGGTTAGTTAATTAGGAAGGAAGAATTATCATTTGCTTTCCTGTAACGAGAGCTCTGTTCAGATTAGATAACATAAATTTTTAGTGTATAATTGGCAGTTTCACAAATTCTTCTAGATCTATGCAGCAGTACATAAATAATAACAACGGAGAGGATTTGGGGAGTAATACAGGGCAGAGGTTTGGTAAGCCTAATTGGAAATAGAACTGTTATGACAAGAGACTTGAGAGTTAATGTAGATTTGGGCTGGTTCATTATGAGGTCAATATAGGGAAGGGTAGAATGTAGTCAGTGGATAAGTGATGTTCTGGGGTTGGGTGGGGGGACCATAAGTGGTGAAAGAAATGGAAGTCATAGTCAAAGTGAAGCATAGAGTTAAGAAAAAGCTGGAATAATTAAATATTATGAAAAGGTAAAGGAAATTCAGGGTTTGAAAATAAGAAAATGGAAACTCATGTATGATTAAGATCAAGGTTGTGATCACTTCTGTGTATAATTGATATGTTATGGAGAAATAAGTGATAGGAACAAGGTAGACTGAGAAACTAGGAAGTTTGAATATTTGATGGGGTATCAATGTGTATGTCAAAATCCTTATGAGGGAAGGAGATGGAAATAAGAAAAAAGCTGTGATCTAGGTACCAAATTCATTACTGAAGAAAGATAAATGTCCTGGATATTGATGGATAACAACCATAAGGTTCTGGATTGATTGATAAATTTTCACAGTGTGAACTTCAAAGGAAGAGACATTGTTAAGTAAAAGGTGGTAGAGGGAGTACAGAATTGGCAATAGGGAGCAAGAGTATTCTGACTCTCCCATTTTTCTATGACTAAGGAGTTTGTGGAATTCAAGAATATATGTAGCCAGTAGTGGAAAGATTGTCAAGGGAATCGATATCATCTGTGTGTGTGTGTGTGTGTGTGTGTGTGTGTGTGTGTGTGTCTGTGTGTGTGTGTGTTAATTTTAATGATGAAAAAGGGTACAGGAAAGTACTAACATGATACAAATTATCATAGTATATACCAGGGATTCCCAAGGGAAAAACCTTCCAGCTGTTGGAAGCTTTTTGGAACTATGAACAATGTTGCGACTGACACATTAGATTATTTTATTGGAATAATACAAGTACTCCTTCTTTAGTAGGTCTGTTGAAATCTGGGAATATTTTTTTTTTGGCTAGGAAGTACCCTAAATTTCCAGAATAATGATAAACAATTAACAAACTTTATTTCATTTACCACAATAGTATTCCATCACTAACAGACACCACAATTTGTTCAGCCATTCCCCAATTCTCTCATTTTTCCAATTTTTTTGCCACCACAAAGAGTGCCGCTATAAATATTTTTGTACAAGTCTTTTCTCTTATTATCTCTTTGGGGCATAAACCAAGCAGTGCTATGGCTGGATCAAAAGGCAGATAGTCTTTTAAAGCCCTTTGAGCATAGTTCCAAATTGCCATCCAGAATGGTTGGATCAGTTCACAACTCCACCAGCAATGCATTAATGTCCCATTTTTGTGTGATAACTTCTGAAAGAGAATCGATGACAGGCACCTGTCAAGATTCCTTGGAATGATTTAAAAAAACCCTTTTCTCAAGGGAGGTGCTTGGCCGACATGGAAGAGGGCCCCACTTTTGCCTAGGTGCCAAATAGTGGACTTCCTATGGCAGCTGGTACAGGGGAACCTCCTGGCATGGCACAAACAGAACTGTAGCAGAACGTGGAATAAAAGGAATGCTAAAGGGGAAACAACTCGGCTTGGAATGCTGGGTGCCCAGGCATCAGCCTCGGGTTCAGGGCAGCCACGCCGCCAGGGCCCAGGAATGTCCCTCAGTGCCAGTGAATTAGTTTGGTTGTCTAGCCAGGGTTACACATCAGCTTTCGCTACCTTCCTGAAAAGCGTTATGTAGAGGACTAACCCTTGCAGGAACAACCTGGTCTGTTCATCCGAGGGGACCCTCCCCAAAGCTGAAACCCATCCAAATTGGTCTGAAGTTCACCAAGGAGGGACTGGGGGTGTGGTTCAAGCCGACATGGAGAAGATACACCTTCCTGCAGATCACATGCAGATGACCAAAGGACCTGCTGCCCCACCCCCATCTCAGTCTGAGGCACATTCAGTGAAGGCAGGTAGCTGTACTTCTCCAAGGAAAGAGAAGCCTTTAAGAGCAGAAAGGTAGAGGAAATCTAGAAGAGAATCATCCGAATGAGGGGAGGGCCCGGGACCCAGTGGCACTCTCCTTAGTCAGCAATTTCGGTCACTGAGGTAACCAACTTCTGCCCATTCCACAGTGTCTTGAACTGCTCAGGGACAGGGAACTCGTTAAAGTCACCACTTTCTGTGGGAATGAGGACATTCATCTCAGAAGACTTGGCACTGACGATCTCACAGTCCCGAGAATTCTTGCTCAGGTATATGTGGCAGCCATCTGTCTTATTGATGGAAATAGCTGGCACTTTACCCATCATCTGAACTTTGAGGTCTCTGCTGTTTTTGTTCTCCACAATCTCCACGATGTCATCAAACACCAGGTCAAGCTTCTTACAGTTATCTAGTGTGATGGAATTGATTTTGCCCCTGATATGGAGTGTAGAATTCACACACTTGTATATGTAAGTCACTTGCTTTAGCTCTGTGTCATTTATCACTAGGTTGGAAACATTCTCCTGGTTTTCCACTCTCCATTTCTTGCCCTCCAACTCCAGCACTGGGGGCTCCTTCTTGGTGGCTGGTTTGGGAGGGGCACCACCAGCAGGCTTGGGGGCTGTAAAAGGCTTGGGGCCACTGAGCACTGGTCCGCTCTGGCTCTTTAAGGCTCTTTTTTCTTATGAGTTTTCATGTCATCAGAAACATGTTTCAGAGCATGTGTGATGCCCTCTCCCTGATTAATCTGAGCAAACAGTGCTGACTGAGAGGCAGACTCATGGCAGCTGGAGCTAGTAGAGAAGGGTGGAGAAGGTGGTCCAGGTGGTGGGGGAGGAGGTGCTGAAGGGCCTGATGATGTGCCACTCAGTTCTTTTGTTGTGGGCCCCCGTTTTGGTCCAGGATAGCCCAGTGGTGTGATACTTCTTAATGTATGCCTGCAACTCAGTCCAGATAGCCAGGTAAGCTGTTACCCAGTCCATATGCTTTTTATTCACATCTTTGAACTCCTTGAGGACCCGATTTGTGTAAAACATGGCAGCATCATGCATTTCCTTCACATACGGACCAGACTTTGGTGCCACAGCCACCCAACCCAAGGCTGGGATACTCTCACTGAAGCTGACAGATGATTGAATAATTTGCTGCCTCGGGTTTTCTCCCGAAAGGCCTGATCCTCCTGGATCTGCTCAGAGATGGGTGCCAACAAAGACGAAAGTTTATTCCCATCTGGCTGCTGGCATTGAGAGGCTGTCACCAAAAGAGAGCGTTTCACCTTCAGACCTGTGTGGACCATCTCAGCGTGTTTCTGAACATCTCCTGCGATTTCTTTGCTGATCCTTAGATAGTCTGCTGCCGGACCAGCAAGTAGGGAGTCAAAACTTCCACATATGGAGCTAGTCCTCCTTTCAGAGAATTGTCTCCACACCCTCCATGCATACCGGAAGAGTGAGATACGGCTTCCAGCCAGCCCCTGCTTTCTCCAACTGCTCCACCAGATTTTGCATATCAGCCAGAGCTTGTCACCTCAGTCCTCTTTCCCCCTCAACAGCTGCCTTCCCTCAGCCTCCCTTCACTTCCAGCAGGAAACGCCCTTCATTCCTTTTTGAGGGATAGAATAACTTCTGACTATGGACTTGAATTTACAGGAAGGAAGATTATTGAGTAGAATTAGAGAAAACTTTACAAAACTCAAGAAAGGCTAAGTGATCAGAAAATGAACAAATTCTGGTATATTAATGCAATGAAGTATTGTGCTGTAAAAAGCTAACAAACATAAGGATTTCAGAGAAATGTGGACAGACTTGTAAGAACTGAAAGAATGAAGAAATCAGAACCAGGAGAACAATTTACAGAATGACTATAATTATAGGAATGAAAATGATGGTGAAAGGCAGATGAACTCTAATTGTAATGACCAATCTAATTCTAGGAGGACTCATGAGGAAAAAGACTTCCTGTCTTTTGGTAAGGGATTTTGGGTAAATAAGGGAACTTATATAATCAGATAAGGTTGCTGTGTTAACTTCTTTTAAGACAAGATAAAGTTTGCTTAATTATTTATTATAAGGCAGGGTTTATGAGTGGAAGTGAAGGGTATATGAGTAAATGATTCCAGGGCAGCTGGGTAGCTCAGTGGATTGAGAGCCAGGCCGAGAGACTAGAGGACCTGGGATCAAATTTGACCTCAGACATTTCCTTGCTGTGTGACCCTGGACAAGTCACTTAACCCCCATTGCTTAGCCCTTGCTACTCTTCTGCCTTGGAACCAATACACGGTATTGTTTCTAGGACAGAAGGTAAAAGTTTAAAAAATGATTCTGTAAAACAAAATACTTTTATGAAAAAGAATGAAAAAATGGAGTGGACTATCTTGGTATAGTGAATTCTCCCTTATTGGAGCTATTTAAGAAGCTGAACTGAAGCTGTAGCGGGGATTACTATAGTGGGTGAGAGATTAGACTAGATGATGGTTGTCAAAGGTCCCCCTTAATTGTAAAATTTCATGCTTTTATAAGAACATGATTAGGAAGGTAAGTTGTGATTCCCAAAATGTATCAAGCTCTTCAAATGAGAGGAAATATTATGGGCATCTGCTGTTTTTGATTATCTACAAATTATACCACTTTCTTAGTGCAGGTAATTGAGAGTTGACTGATGTTTTTTCCGTTGTTACTTATTGGTTCTACTTTCTAACTAACTGTTTGTTGTTTTTGCTGCTTTTTCCATCTTTCATACTTCTCCCTTTCCCCATAAGACACAAAGCTTTTGAATAAGGACAAATATCTCTCTGCCTCCCTCCCTCTCACTTCCTTTTCTTTCTTTCTTTCTTTCTTTCTTTCTTTCTTTCTTTCTTTCTTTCTTTCTTTCTTTCTTTCTTTCTTTCTTTCTTTCTTTCTTTCTTCCTTTCTTCCTTTCTTCCTTTCTTCCTTTCTCCCTCTTTCTTTTTTTTAATACTTCCTTAAGAGAGACAAATATCAATGTAATTTAATTCATTATTTTATTTATTAGATAAAATTTTTAAAGATATACATGCACACTCATATTATAGATAAACAATAGATGATCAGTTATAAAAACATTACAAATAGATAACTTGGTGATGTCTATAATTAGCATGTTCACAGTTCAGTGTTTTTGCTTGGAAATAGATGTAGAAGGAATTCTGTCTTTGGTCCAAGATTGTGAATTACATTGGAGCACTAGTGTAGACACCACAAGGATTATGTGAATTCCTAAGGAATTCTGCACTAAATTCTAATAGTGATACTGTCTTTTAGGGCACTTTTGGATTTAATCATTGCACTTTATTCCTGCAACTACATGTAGTTCTGCTTAATTCTTATTCTCTTTAAATCAGTACTTCTTTTTAATTTCCAGTTTTGTTATCATATTTCAAAGTGAATTTGAAATTTTAGGAAGACTTTGTCTTTAGCTCTCCACAAAGCTTGATTAGTAGTTGCTTCCACGATGAAAATAACCACAGGCACAACATACATTTCCACTTAACCTCTTCAAAAGGGTCACTGCCATTCTTTATACAATCAGGCTCTTCTTGCTTTATTTCTTTTCCTCAGTAGTTTTCTGGTCCCCATTTGTGAGGGCTTGCAGTTGGTCAACTCGTTGAAGAATTCCTTTAATATCCTGAGAGAAAAAAATGTCCAGAAGCAATTATAAACACTTAAATGAACCAATGATTTCATGTTAATTCTTATCCAATTTATAGCAAAGATTAAAGAGCAATACATTCCTCCCCTCCCCCAACAGAAGACTATTCTATTAGTCAGCAACCAAATCAGTTCTAACTCTGTGGAAATTCTCCTTTTTCAAAAGCTTCTGCATTTAAATGTTTATAGCATTTCTTTGACTTAAAAATAAATTTTCCAGACATTAAGATACAATTTCAAACTACATCTAGATAATTTTTCTAGATAATTAAAATCTATATTCCTCTAAAGATTCTACTATATAATTTTTGTTCTACTTACAGAATTATGTTTTCATTTGTATTTTTTAAAAATCAGTTATACTTTAGCCCTCTAACACATGCATTCTATTTCTCAAAGATTTCTAAACTTCCAAATGCCAAGAAATTGATGGCTTATGCGGGGGAGTGTAAGATTAGAATTTGCTCTTTCTTCACCCTTGCCTCTTGACTTTCTCAGCTTCCTTCAAATCTCAGCTAAAATCCTCCCTTCTGCAAGAAGACTTTTTAAGTCCCCTTAATGGTTAATGTTTGCCCTCTGACACTTATTTCCAAAAATAAGAGTAACAGCAACAAGAATAGCTAACATTTATATGATATTTTAAGATTTGTCAAGCATTTAATAAATATCATCTCATTTTATCCACACAACTACCCTAGGGAATTAGCTGCTGTTAACGCCCCATTTTACAATTAAGCAAACTAAAACAGATAAAGATTAAGAGCTCAACTTTTGCCATGGGTCCCACAGCTGGTATCTGAGGGTGAATTTGAACTCAGGTCTTCCTGACTCCAGTATTCTAACCACAGCTGCCTCTATACATTTCTAATTTATCGCATCTATATCTTATCTGCATATGGTTATTTGCGTGCTGTCTCCCTCACTAGATTGTGAGCTCCTTGAAGGCACAGGGACTATATTTTAACAATTCATATTCCCAAGCTCTTGGCTTAGTGCCTGGCACATAGTAGATATTTAATGACTGCTTCTTGTCTTGTCTTGACCATAGTCCTGTAGAAACAACACTGAATACAAATCCCTTCCTTCAAAAGAGAGCTATCTAAATATTCGAAATATCTAAACTATCTAAATATTCAATACGAGAGTATTTCAAGTCCACACAAGTGTGTCATGACAAAGAAATTACACCTTCGTGTGCACTGACAAAATAGTTTCACATTAGAAGAAAAATAGCTAGAATTGCCTCCTCTCCCAGGCATATCGGAAAATGCTGCCGTTTCGTAGGACTAACATGAATTGAAAGCTGCAATTTAGCAACAAGTTGCATTTTTCGCTGTTTATAATAGCAAACAACATTTTTACCTTAAAAACCACACTCTATCTTTTGCTCCACTTATCTACAAAAAATCTCAAAATAACATCACTGTGGTTAAAGTTCATTTGTAATGAGATTTTTTAAAAATCGGCGGAAAGATAGACACCACGGCCTCTTCCTACCTTTCCCGTCTTTTTTTACATCTTGACTCCTCCCAACCTCATCCCACCCAGGACATTAGCCTTCCTGCTGTTCCTCCCACAGGACGCCCTGTCTCTCAGTTCGAGGCGTTTTCGCAGTGGGGCTCTCATCCCTAGAACTTTCTTCTTCCTCAATCTTATCTCTTGGCTTTCTTGTCTTCCCCTTCATGACTCAGATAAAATTTCGTTTTCCGCAAGGAGTCTTTCCCAGGCCGGAATCTTTGAGACTAGCCTCAGTTTATTCCGTGTCTTTCTTGTCTCTATCTAGCTGTTTGTGTGTTGTCTCTTCCGTTAGGCTTTTCGAGCTCCTTTACAGCAGGAACTGTTCTGTTGCCCCGCTTTTCTCCTCACTGTTCTGCACACTAGCCCTGTCTTCTCCTGTTTGCATGTTTTTGCCCTTCTCCCCACTTCGGGAACTGCCAGAATCTTCATGACATCTCTCTCCAAATGCTAGCTAGCCTGAAGGGTCCACCTCAGTTCCATGTCCTCTCTGCAGCCTTCCCTGACTTTTTCAGCCCTTCATAATCTCTTTATGTTTTCAATGTTTGAACTACTGGACTTAACGCTTTTATAGATAGCCTTCTATCACTTAAATGTTCAATGAAGGGTAAGTCATGTCTTTCAAATAAGATTGCAAGCTCCTTGAGAGTGGGGGCTGTGTCGTCTTCTTCATATTTTCCACAGAATCCAGCAAAGCAGGCTGGATATTTAGTAATACTTGTTGAGTTGATTTGTTTTAAACCTTTTCTTTCTGTTTTTGAATCAATACTGTGTATTGGTTCCCAGGCAGAAGACCAGTAAGGGCTAGGCAATGGGGGTTAGGTGACTTGCCCAGGGTCACAAAGCTAGGGAGCCTAGATGCCCCTAAAACTTTTTGAAAAAATTGTTACATTATTGGATGTCACTTCTCATATGCACTTTCTCATATTCAGCATGATGTAGGTAAATTTTGTGTTAACATTAAATAATATTTGTGACAATAGACTCAATGTCTAAGACAGAAGAAGAAAAGTAGTCTCATGTTTTGAAAAAGCACTGTGGACAATTATTTCACTATGTATCATCTTAGAAGAGAACACTTTTTAGTCACAAAACCTTTATTTTTCTTTCCTACAAAGGGGAATGCCTTTCATTTAAAACTTAGCTGATCTTCTATAGCTCAAGAAGTAACTGATAGCTTATATAGAGTGATACCATACTGTTAAAAAGCTAAGTATAAGAAAGGATCTTTCTTACAATACTCACTGGAAATTTGTATTCTTTATACGTTGAAATTAAATCCTGCATGAAAGGGTGCTTCAGAAGAACAGCAATTTCAACTGGCTCCAAATTCTTGCTCCCTACCACCCGATATACTTTTTGGAAACCCTTTGGAAGGAGAAAAGATGAAGTTGAAGTCATTCATTCATTTATTTTTCACAGCATGGGCAACATATTGACAAAATCTCAAGAAAAGACAGAAGATAGAACTCCTGAGTTTTCACCTTTCTTAACTTCTGTGCAATATAAATTTCTAAAGGCATATAATGAGGAATGTTCAAACAATGTGTTCCATCATTCATGGAATATATTTAAAAGGGATAAAACAAATATAATGGCATAGCTGACCTCAGAAAAAATGTTCTCTGTATTTTCCTCCTCAAAAAACCGGTGGTTATCTTGTGCTTCCCTTTTTCTTTGGAATATTTTTAGTAGCATTGGAATGGAAATGGTCTCTTTATTAGTAAATTCTGGAACTATTGTTTTCTCTTTCTCTTCTTTTACTTCTTCTTCTACTTCAGGAATCTCCTCGATTTTTGTGTCAATGTAGGAGAGAGGCTAGGAAAGATGCAAAAGTGATTCAGGAGAAAGTAGGTTTAATCTGGAATGTACACACCTGATAAAACAAATTATTTAAGATACACTTCTTCCCCCTCCTTATGCAACAGAAATTAGGGTACGTGCCACAGTTTGGAAAACAATTAGGCTACAGAATTAAGAACCTCAACTACAGAATTAAGAACCTCAACTAGAATATACATGCTCTAAACATTAAAAATTAGAGATATGGATTGACCCACGTGAATATCCTCAAGAGAAAATGGTGAAAAAAAAAAGATTAAAGTTGACCAAATTGCAGTGGGCCTTGGCATCTTCACAATTTTGGCACAAGGAATATTTATTTAACATTCTGGATTTAATTCATAGTGAGCCCTTGAATATCTTAAACCCTGCTTTCTAGGACTTCTTCTTATCCTCATGCAGACACATCTTTCCATGGGGAAGAGAACAAGAAACTGATCCATCTGACTTGATGTAAGAGGCTCTGGGCAGCATCACGTTGTCTGTCATAATTTCACAAAGCAAAAAGGATCAATATAGTATTTATTACATAAATGAAAGGGAATGAGTGATGAAAATCTGAATGAATTACCACTGAAGTTTAGCACATGCAATGCAGAAAATAAAAAAAAAACCAGCCACACATGTATGGTGATAACCAAAATAGGATAAATATGTCATGATTTGCTCACATACATATATTTATTCACATGCATACATATATGTTAAAGCTTAAACAACATCAAGACTTTTAGAGACACTTTGCATAAGTATACATATGCATACAACATGCATTCACATACATATCTTTCTATGTACTAAAACCACACTATGTGTGGTTTACCTGAATAAGATGTAATGCCCTTGATTGACAGGACTGTGTTTTTTTTCACCTTACTTTTCCCAGAACCTAATGCTCATGGGATTATTGTCCATGTACCCAACATGGGAGAATTGCTTTTTCTCTACTATTTCTCTTATCCTGTCATGTTTATGGTGTACACATGGGTAAAGTATCTTTAGAGGTGATAATTTTCATCTGAAAAACTTATTTAAGATTCTAAAATTTTGAAGGAAAAATAATCCTTGAATTATTCTCTTCAGTTCTATCACCTTTAGAGCTACTGAAGTACGTTCATTTAGTAGAAGCCTTGTGGCTGTGTGAGACAAGAGACAGACTGCTCATGAGTAAAGGCATATTAACTCAGAAAGGCACTTGGATACATTATGATGCATGGCAGGAAAGGCTGATCTCTTTCTAAGGCAGGTCTCGGAAGAATAGGGATTCTGAGAGTTCTTATACAAAGTTCATGAACAATATTTTGGAGATGAATTAATGTTCAGGTAGATAAAAAAAGCAGTAATTAGCTTAGCATCAAAGCTCTGACAGAGGAATGCTGTTGTACAAATAGCTGAATAGTTGGCAGAAAGGTTGAAATGATGCTAATCCACGCTAGCCCTGACAAGTTCTCGAGGATTTGTGAATTTCTGTCAACAAAACATTGTCATTAAGCAATGGGAAGCTGCAATTCAGGATTTAAAAAAATGTTTTTAATCATTGAATCAGTCCAATGCTTGCCATTTTGAAGCCACCAAAAATTGGCACTTGGGGCTGTGTGGGCAAAAGTGTCATAATGTAGGAACGAGTAGTGATTTGTGTCCATAGAACACCAGGAGGAGCCTATGCCATCAGACTACACTGATTTTATATTCCTTCAGCATAGAAGCTATGATCCTCTCATAGAGCTAACAAGGAATTTACAGGTCATCTTGTACAGCTTTTGCCCAAGGTCACATAGGTGGTAAGTTGGCAGGGCTGGGATTTGAACTGAAGTCCTGGGGCTCCAAGTTCAGCATTCATTCCATTTCATTAAGTTGTTTTTCTGCCATTTTTCCTCCCTGTGCCAACACCAAACCAAGCACTATATATGCCACAGTGTCAGAAACAAGAGTTTGCCTTGAAGTGGACACATTTTTCAGGAACTGTACAAATGAGTGGTCTCCCAAACACTGGCTGGCTGCTGATAAATACAATACCAATTTCTTTTCCTTCAGATTATTCTATAAACCAAGGATTGAAACCAGTTCTTACCCAAAGTAAAATCAGCACGAGTAGCAGAAATACTAAGAAAGAGAAATCTAGGTTACATCTTTGGTGGTTTATGATTACAATTATAGCACACACACAGAGCAATGATGTTGCTTGCCTCTAGCAGATAAATATGCTACACAGTGTACTAATCATTTGAAAAAACGAGAAGTAGCTTCTGATTTTAAAAATGCCAATAATCTGGAAAAAAAGAAAAGCGTTATATTTCTAGATTATTATATTTAAACCTTGGAATGGGTACAGAGTTGTCCTCAGCTAAGCCCTTCCCCTTTCAGAGCCTTCATTTCCCTTCCACCTTGTCGCTGTGGTGATGTTCTTAATTCGCTGAGGGGAGGAACTTTACTAGTCTTAATTTATATAGTCTTGTCTCCCTGATTTTGCTCTTGCTCTCTCCATTACCTGGGAAGACTTGCCACCTCTTGTCTCCTGAAGCCCAAGACTTACTTTTCCCTCAGGTTTTTATAATTTGACTATAAATTCGAGCAGAACAGTATGTACCCAGTAGGGTGGGGATGAGTGCTCATACACTTTCAAATGAAGTCTATGATAAATGCTCTTTCCAAGCTAAGTCTTTTCTTTCCTCTCACTCCCAAATATTTCCACCATATATAGAATTGTTTTGTGATTGTGTGTTCCAGTGAGAGCTCAAAGCACCTCATATAGAAATATAGGGAGAAGAAGGTACTCATTCAAATGGGTTCAATTTTCACAACCTTTCCAGAGTCCATAAATGTCTTGTCTTGGCTTTGACTAGACCATAAATCAGAATGAAGCATGCTCTGAAGTAGAGAGGGGAGGAGCTACTACCCAGCAAAGCTAGATTATACCACAGGAAGCTTCCTTTCATCATTTTTATTTATCAAGCATTTATTTCTTTGACAGGGAGAAGTTAGGATAATAATGATTAGAGCTAGAAGGACCTTTGAAATCATTCAATTAAACTGGGCATTCTGACATATGAGGAAAATGAGCCCCAGAAATGTTAGCTGACTTGGCCAAAATCCTAAGGGTAGTTTGCAACAAACTCAGATACTTGGATTTCAAATTTGTTGCTTTTTTATATCCAAGAAAGTTGAATGCTTAAAGCAGTGGTTCCTAAACTTTTTTGGCCTACTGCCCCCTTTCCAGAAAAAAATATTACTTAGAGCCCCCTGGAAATTATGAAACTATTTATTGAACTCAGACTAGAATGTAATACAAAAAAAGTGTGGCCATTACTGCCTCTCTGGATCACTGCAGCACCCACCAGGGGGAAGTGGCGCCCACTTTGGGAATCATTGGCTTAACATAATGTAACACTCCTCAAGACAGCCATGGACACATTGGAAAAAGATACTGTTAATTACCAGAGATTAAGAGAGAAGGATTATGGAGCAACTTCATTATTCCCTCTTTGTCTATAAAGGAAGAACAGAGCCTAGTATTCTGTGGGGAGGACTTATTTTCATAACCACTACTTTTGCTACTACAGGTTAGAGAGAAGCCACTGAAAAGCATGTAGCTGTATAACCATGCATGCTTTAGGATAGTATAATCTGGAGATGGAATAGATTTTAGAAATCATCTAATCCAGCTCTCTAATTTTACAGAAGAGGAAACTAAGGTCCAGAAAGTAATGGGACTTGGCCAAGGACACAATGCTGATCAATAGCAAAACCAAGATTTGAACTCAGGTCTTCTGATTCTTAAGCCAGTGTTCCTACACTAAACAATACTATCTCTTAATTTGAAAAAGAAACACTTATTTGATTGAGGGTCATCAGGGTTTGCTGATTCCCACCAGCAGGAACTGTTAATTTCTTTCCAAGATGCCATTACCGGCTCATGTTCCACAGGTGGAGCTGCCACTTCATATTTTCGAAAGATATGGGTTCCAATAGCTAGGCTCAGGGCTCTGTAGACCCCTTCCACAGGATTTGGATGACATGCAAAGTAAAGGAGCATGTTAAGATAGTCCAGTTCTGGTGGATCTTTCCGGAAGTCGGCAAATAAGTCAAAGAAAAACTGTGAAAGGAAAATAATTTTAATGAATCCATCTAAAAGATAACAGAGTGTATGTAACACAAGGTGCTGAGCAGGTTTAACTATTTATCCCTAAAATAAGCTGTTGAGAGCTTTTATTTTTACCCAAAACAAAACAAAGATTAGAAATTCTTTGAAGTCTTTTAGGGAAAATATGTTTATAATATACATTTGTACCCCAAAGCAGAATACATTATCAGAGAAGATGGATATGCTTTAAAACTCACAAATCATAAACAAAACAAATATTTTTGGAGTATCTGTTATGGGGAAAACATCATCTGTTCCAGGCTGGAAGATAATTAGAAGATAATTTTTTTATGGCAAGTCATTTGCCTCTTAATTCCTGAGGGATTGATTATAGAGTTTGTGGATTATTTCGTTCCCTATTTCTGTCCATATTGACACCAATCTTTTGGCTGTTTCTAAGTCTATCAGCAGAAGCAGATAAGAGGTTAGGTGAGGGGTATGTGAAAATACCAGAAAAGAATGAGATTTGAGGATCATCTATAGAATTCAATTTCCCATATCTTCCCATTAAAACAAGTGAGTTGGTTATGTATTTAAATTGAACTGCTCTCATAAACTTCTCTTAATTAAATATATTTTTGTTATTAATATTTGAATGCTATAATGATTTATTAATAACAGTCATGAAATAGTTATGTAACACTTCATGGTTATAAAGTACTTTACATCAATTATATGTTTTAGTCCTCACTACAATTTAGCTAAATAGCACAAATCTTAGAGAAGTTCAGTGACTTAGTCACTTAATAGCATTCAATAAGTGATAGAAGAAGGCTGGTTGGTTGGTTGCTGTCTGCTTTCCTTGAAGACGACCAAAATGACTTTACTATGTTGGTGCATAGTGTGACTGATCAGACCAAAACAAGTTTGCAAGGCCCTACCACAGGTTGGGCACAAATAGCCCTTATGAAGACCTGGGATGGAGACATCTCTAAATGTGCATATCTCATGTTTCTTTTGTGCTATTTGGTTTTTCTTATAGATCACGGTGCCTTCTTTGATGCAGGCATGCCATGCTGAACAGTCCTGTTCCAGTGCCTTCCATGTCTCATAATTGTACCAAAGTTCTTCAGAGAGATCTTTAGAGTGTCTTTGTAGCACTTTTTCTGACTTCCATATAAATGTTTCCTTGTATGAATTGTGTGTAAAATAGTTTTTTAGTCAAATGGGTGTTCCATGTTCGAACAATGTAACCAGCGCATTGGAGTGGTGTTTTTTTTTGCAGTAGAATTTGAATGCTTGGCAGTCCAGCTCAAAAAAGGACCTTAGTGTCTCTCATTTTGCTAATGATTACCTCATTTTGCTAAGTGATCTTCTGAATCTTCCCAAGTGCAAACAAGAGTTAAAGAGATGCAAAATTCTTATCTCATAAGAAGACAGATGGAATTCAGTTTTACATGGATAGTAAAACCCCAAACACTTCTGTGATGTCCTGAGGGCTATTTATGGGCTAAAGACCCAAGGTAGATCTCAACCACTCAGCGCTGATGGAGCTACACAGATCATAAGGACATCATTCTGGAGAGATGGGCTAAACACTTCCATAGTGTTCTTATTAAGGCATCAGTGCTGAAAGCCAGTGACCAATTACCTCCATTTTAATACTTCTGTAGTTAAATTTCCAACAGAGGAAGATTTTTAATACCATTAGGCTACTCTCAGGGGGCAAAATGTCTGGTGCAAGTTCCATTCCAGCAGAGATGTACAAGGAAGGCAGTTCACATCACTGAATGGCCTCCTCTTCTTGGTTTCTTTCTTTCTTTAAGCTACCATGTCATTGTTCTTTCCTGGTTCTCCTCAATTTCCTTTGCTAGGTCAACATCCATATTTTGCTCCTAGTTGAAGGTATTACCCCAGAATTGATCCTTGCCTGTTTTTATTTTTTTCTTTATGTTTTCTCTCTTAGGATCAGATCCTAAGGATTTATAAGATAAGAATCAGATCCAAAGGATTTAATTATCATTTCTTTGAAGACAACTCTCAAATCTATATACCCATTCTGAGTTCATTTCTGCTCTGTTAATTCATCTCTACTCATCTGTATCTGGATGTCTTGTAGGCATCTCAACATGTCCAAAAGGGGGTTGGAGGGTATTTTCCATCCTTCAGCCACAGAGACTTAATTAACTTTTTCTTCACTTTTACTCCATATATTTAATCAATTGTCCACTCATAAATTGTGCCTCCACATCTTCCACAAACAATCCCTTCTCATCACTCATTTGGCCATTACTTTTGCTTAGGCCTTCAAGAATTCTTATTTGGACTATTCAACAATAATATTCTAATTATTTTCCATATTTCTCTCTGTCATTCTTCTTCCAAATACTTGTTAAAATAATCTTCTTAAGCACAAATTCAAATATATTACAAATTGCAAAATTACATGTAACTTAAAAAACATATATAATAAAATCAGTACACTAATTCTAAAGCTTCATTATTTTCTCTGAATACCCTTTTGTTTTCTTCTGTATGTTAAAAAAGGCCTTATTGATACTTTTTTTTTCCTTTTGGGGGCTTTGCTATTACTATCTGTAGCTACCAAATTATTTAACAAAATTATTCTCTGGTAACAAATAAGAATATTTAAGCAAAACAAATCAACATATTGGCTGTATCTGAAAATGCATGTCTCATTCTAGACCTCCATTCTCCCTCTGTCAGGGGATGTGAAGAATGCCTCATCTTCTGCAGGACTTTCAAATTGTAGTTGGTCACCGTATTGACCCAAGTTCTGGTTCTGTACATGCACAAATTCATATAAATCTTGCAAGGCTTCCTAGAACCCATTTCTTCCAACATTTTTTACACAAGCCATCATTGGTCTAGCCATTACCCAATCCTTGGTTCCTCATTTATTCCCAAATTGTTGTTGTTTGCTACAAAAAGAAGCCACCAAGAATATTTTTGCACATGTGATTCTTTCCCCTCATTGTTTTTTCTGCCTGGGGAATATGCTTTATAGTGCCATCACTGAGCCAAAGAGTGTTAACAATTCAGTGACTTTTTGGTCCTAGTTCCAAATGATATGCAGAATGACTATACCAATTAATAATTCCACTAACAGTAAATTGTGAATTAATGTGTCTGTCATCTAACATCTCTTTTGATAAATGACATTTGCTTTTTTGTTATGCTTACCAATCTGGTGGATATAAGGCAGACCATCAGAGGCTTTAATTTTAATTTTGTACCTTGCAAACATTTTCCCCCAATTAACAATTTTCCTTTTCATTGTAGCTGCATTAATTTTTTTGCAAAAGCTTTTCATTTCATGTGATCAAAATCATTGCCTGTGATTCTCTTTATCCCTCATGCAAACATCTACAAAACTAGAAATTACCTCCTTTTATTATCTTGTGTTTTAAGTGACATTTTCAGTTGAGATACTTTCTTTTTTGGTCTTAAATCCTTACCTTCCTTCTCAGAATCAATACTATTTACTGGTTTCAAGGTAGAAGAGTAGTAAGTACTAGGCAATGGGGGTAAAGTAATTTGTCCAGGGTCATCCAACTAGGAAGTCATACAACAGAACCTCCTGTCTCTAGATTTTACTCTCAATCCACTGAGCCATCTAGCAGCTCCCTCAAGAGAGATATTTCTAAAGCACTTATCACAGCACTGGGCATATAGTAGGTACTCAATTTCTTGCTTCTTTTCTTTCCCTTCCATTTCAATCTGCCATGTAGCCATTTGGAGTACATTTTGTTATATGCTGTGAGATTTTGGTGAAAAGACAACTTAGTCAGTTTTTAGTTTTCTTTCCAAGAGTTTCTGTTAAATAGGGAGTCTCTACCCTATTTTTGGGGAACTATGGGCTTAATGAACACTATGCTACTATTTTCATTTACTTCTGGATTTTGTGTTCTTAATCTGCTCCATTGATTAACTTTATTTTTTTAAGTCAGTATCAAATAGTTTGATGGTTATTTTCCCTATCTCTATAAACTACATTTTAGTGGCTTTATTGGTACAACACTAGAATGAAAAGTTAATCTAGGTGGTAATAATTTTTGTTATATTGTCATGGTCTAATTAGAATGATTAATTTGTCTCTATGTTTATTTCTGCAAAGAGTATTTTGTAGCCGTATTTATATAATTCCTGAGCATGAATTGTGTTATAGATTCTCAAATATTTTATATATTCTGTATTAATTTTAAATGGAATTTCTCCAACTTTCTGCAGAGTTTTCTTGGTTAATATACAAAAAGCTGATGATTTGTGTGGATTTATTTCATATCTTGTTACTTTACTAAAGTTATGGCTTCAATTAATTTTTAGTTGAACTCTTACTAATTCTCTAAGTAAGTCATCCTATTACTTGCAAAAGTAATCATTTTCTTTCCATTTGCATGTTTTTATTCCATATATTTATTTTTTGACCTTATTGGTATAGTTGGGATTTGTAGAACTATTAAAAGGAAAGGAAGGAAACAAACACCTACTCCATGCCAGGGACTGTGTTAAATGTTTTCCAAATATTATCTCATTTGTCTTCACAACAATCCTGGAGAGAAGGAATTATGAGTATCTGCATTTTATAGCTGAGAAAACTGAAACAAGCAGAAGTTCAGTGTCTTGCTAAGGGTCAGACAACTAGTAAGTGATTGGAAGCTGAATTTGAACTCAAATCTTCCCAACTTTCGGCCCAGAACTCTATCCATTGTGCTACCTATTTGCCTCAAAGGCATAGTCATGACAATGACTACTTTTGCTTTTCCCTGATTTTATTGGGAAGCTTCTCCTCTTACATGTATATGTTATAGATAATGCTAGCTCTTAGATTTGGATTGATATAACTTAAAATATTAAGGAAACAGGTAACTTATTACTACTTTTAATATTCTTTAAAAAAAGATGAACATTATATTTTATCAAAAATATTTTATATCTACTAAGGTAATCAGTATTTTTATTGTTTTTATTATCATCATGATTTCTTATGCTTGTAGTTTTTCTAATATTGAACCAAACCTGCATTTTAGTATCCAAATCTAAAATAAGCATATTGTACAATATTTTTAATATGTTGCCATTCATTTTTTTCCTTGTCAATATTTTCTCAGGATATTTTTTGTGGTTCTCTTTCTCTGCTTTCCTCTTCTTAGTTTAGTATCAAGACATTGTTCTCAAGAAGGAATCTGGTAAGATGCATCTTATTTCTATTTTTACAAATAGTTTATGTAATATAATGAACTGGTAGTTTTAGTTCTTGATACAGTTCTTGAAGCATTTTTTTTCTCTTTGAGAGTTCATTCAGCACTTGTTCAATTTTTCCCCCCTGAGATTGACATTTCTGTCTTTTTGTTTTGTTTTGTTGGTTTATCTTATATTTTTGTAATCATTACTCCATTTTACTTATCATATTTTCTGGCTTATACTTGTGTTAAATAGATTCTAATAATTTTCTCTATTTCTTCATATTTTCTAGAGCAATCTTTTTCATTCTTAATGTTAATAATTTGATTTTTATTAAAAAAACCAAATAACTAATGGTTTATCTATTTTTTTAGTTTTTCCCCAAAATATCAACTTATACAATTTATCCACTGGGTATTTTTCCTTTCATTTTTGTTAATCTTTCCTTTGATTTTCAGAATCTCCATTTTTGCAATTACTTGGAGTTTTTTTAATGTATTGTGTTTCTGGCTTCTTAGTTGCACAACCAATTCAAAGGTCTGTTCTTCTCTTTTTAGATGAAAACGTTTAGTAGTATAAGTTTTTGGTATGTTGACTCATCATTTTCTTCAGTGAAATTTACCTAAGATGAACAATTAAAAAATTAAATTATTCGTAACCCTATGAATTTGAATTCTTCAAAGGATACACATTGACTATATATTTTATTACAGTGTAGTAAAAATAGATATTTGCATTTTTCATAAAGTTTTTATGTGTTATTGAATGGCCAATTTTTTGGACAATGTATCATTCATAGCTTCATTCTCTTCCCATTTAGTAATTGTTAGAGGTATTTCACATACAACTTTTCTAAAGTTCTATTCAGATTCTAAACTTTTGTATTTATTGTTTTGTTATAGTTATGTAAGTCTTTAAAATGGTACTCTGGTTTGCAATTTATAGTTTTACTATATCTTTCTGTAATTTAATGAACTTTTTCTTTAGATACTTAGATTCAGTGTCACTTAATGCACATACATTAAAAACATAATTTTATTATTTTTAAATATGGCTTTATATTTTATCCATTTTCATTATGTCTATTTTCATTATTGTTTTGCCTGAGATCATGTTTTTTTTTTAGTTCTCATGAGGTATAACATATTCTACTACCACCTCATTCATTTATATTCTACATGAATCCTTTTGTTTTAGTGAGTTACTTGTAAATATTGGGTGTTGCTTTCAAGTTCATTCCCCTATCCTGTTCTATCTTGTGAGTGATTTCAGTCCATTCATTTTCATAGTTATGATTATTAAATATATTTTTGTGCCTTTTACTCTATTTGCTTTTTATTCTTCTCTCCATCTTTACAAAGAAGGTGATAGTAAAAGAGAAGGAATGTGATCAATACTGCTAATTCACTTATACTTTTTTCTTTTATTTTAATCCTCCTGTTATTATCAATCCTTTGAAGCTGAAGTTTATTTTATGTGAGACTGTTCCCTTTGTTCTCTGTTATGTCCCTTAAGTCTCTCCTTTTTCTTTATCCATGCTCATTTCTGGGTTGAATTTAATGTATTACTATTTCAAAGTCTCTCTGTGTATTTAACAGTTCTTTGTCTGGTGTAGATAAGAGTTTCATGTGATGTTTCAATCCCTTCCTCTACGTTTGTATACGTTATATGTATGTTTCTAGCTATATTTTGACTTTCTTGTCTATATTTCAAAATTTCAACTCAACATTTACTATGTGCCAGACACTGGGTGAAGCACTAGAAATACATAAAGAAAAAAAAAGATGGTCCCACGTCCTCAAAGAGCTGAAAATCTCAAAGTGAAAAACAACACACAAAAGGAATTTAAAAAGTAAAAGAGGAAGGTACTCAGCATTAGGGCATGATGACAAAATGTAGAGGAGTAAAGCTATGTAGGGAATGAAGATATAGCTAACTTGAATATCCTTATTAAATGAAGTTCCTCCTTAATCAGAAGGAGGAGTGCTGAGGGACAGGCAGCACTGAAGATGTGTGAATTTCAGGGTTGAAATGATGTTGCTGGATGATGAGATTCCTGGGTACTCTAGAGGATGAAGCTGGGTGGGGATCAGGAATGCTTAAAAGTCTTCTCTTCCATTAACAGTCAATTCCAGCTCACCATCATCATTATATTAAATATCCTAGAGCAGGGGTCAGCAATCTTTTGGCTGTGAGAGCCATAAACACCACATTTTTTAAAATGTGATTTCCTGAGAGCCGTACAGTGCTTCACAGTGTGAGCTCCTGTAACAGTGCCTGAAAAAAAATTGACTTTATGGCTCCTGCAGAAAGAGCCAGATATGGCTCGAGAGCCATACGTTGCCAACCCCTGTCCTAGAGTAAGTTATTCATAGTTGGAGACTTCATCTTTTTGCCTTTTGGAATAACATATTTGAAAGTTTTCTCTCTTCTAAAGAAGTTGCTGCCAACTCTTGTGTGACTATGGTTCTTTGGTATATGAGTTTTTTTTCCTTTTTGGCTCTTTGAAGTATTATTTTCTTTGACCTGACCTGGAAGCTCTTAAATTTGACTGACTTTTTTCTTTATATTTTGGGGCTTCTTTTAGGAGGTAAGTGGAAGATTGTTTCTATTTTCACTTTTCTTGGTAGATTTAATAAATCTGGGTGGTTTTCATTTGTGATTTCTTAAAAAATTACACCAAGATAAAATTTTCAATTTCAGGTTTTAGTAAGTCCAATGATTTAAACATTCTCTCTCATTGACCTGTTAATAGGTAAGTTGTTTTTGATAGTAGATACTTCCTACTTTCTTCTAAAATTTTCAGGCTTTTGATTTTATTTCTTCTTAAACTAGCTTCAGTTTGTGATTTGTGACTTGGTTCCAGTGTAAGCCTCCTATTCCTCTCAAGCCTTTAAATTGGGTGGTAAGATGCACTTGATTTTTTGGGTTTCAGCTGCTATTTGCTTTTATCTTCCCTGGGATCCAAATGTTGGCAGACTTTACTGTCTCTAATGAGAACTCTGTAACCTTCTAGGTCCTCTGGGGCATTCTTAGTCAGAACAATATTGTCGTCGTTATCTTCTTTGTTGTCATCTCTTCCTATTTCTCTTTCTCCTCCTCCTCCTTTATCTTTCCATCTTGGAATCAATACTGTGGTTACTGGCATGCCAGTGTGTTCATTTGAGATTATGCTGGTTCACTTGGTAGAGCTCTTCTTCCAAAGCTTGAGGGTTGGGGTTATCTTGTGTAGACCTGGACTAGATGAAGGAGTTGATTAATGTTCGTTTTTGAATCTCTTCATGACCTTTCTCATATCATTTTAAAGCCATTGCTAAAGTTGTGGGGTAGCAGATCTTCTCTGTGAACTTTCATGCCATCATCTTAATCAGAAGCCATAGATATCAACATTTTACAAATGTATTAAGTATAATCTTGTGAGGTGAACTCAAGGATTTAGCACTCACATAAAACTGTATCTGAAATTGCCCACTTTAAGTTATAAATTTTTGTGCCCCTTTAATCACATATTACCAGACAGAAAATAAAAAATGATGCACTAAAAAACTTATTTAATTTCACTTAATGGAAATTTTTTGATTAATTCATTACCCAATTAATGGCCTCCAGGCTGATTTTTGCTTTCTTGTTTCACTAAGGACACAACTATATATTGAGGCCTTTCCATCTTTGACCTCTTTGGGGGCATGTGACCAAAGAATTCATTTTTACAATTTTGTTTAATCCTTTAATTTTACAGATGAGAAATTAAGTTGAAAAGATAATTTGTTTTCCCAAGGTTACATGACTAAGCAGTTAGTAAAACTTGAACCAAAACTCTGTGTCCCAAATTATACTCCAGGCTGCAATTAAGGAAGGTTATGGAAACTGGGAAAGGAGATCCCCATATACTGGTAGTAAAACCCAAAGTTATTGTTAAGAGGATAATAACAGGAAATTCCTTAAAGCTTTCAATAATTACCGTTAAAAGATGCGCTGGTCTATTATATGGCAAAGGTTCATTTGGGTCTTCTGGAACTTTGATATCTATATCACCTGTAAACCACAAACCAACCTATATGATGAACAAAAAAGTTTAATTATTTTTCATTAGCAGGAATGTCATTTCTTTTCCAAGTAATCCAACATCATTTATCTTTCTTTATTTGGAATTGTTACCGATATTTTGTATGCCAGTACTTTTTCAATGTTTTTATTGAAAACTAATATCACATCTAAATAACTATAGCATAGATAGTCTTTTAGGGTATGAACTTGCAGTCAGAGAATCTGGATTCAACTAGGTGGCACTGTGGATAGAGTGCTGGACCTGGGGGCATGAAGATCAGAGTTCAAATTTGAACTCAAACTGCTTACTAGCTTTGTGATGCTATTCAAGTCATTTAATCTTTGTCTTGCTTTTTTTCCCTCTCTCTCTCATTGTGGAATACAGTACAGTTTATAAAGTGCTTTATTATCAATCACATTACAGACATGTAAGAGGAAAACATTTTAGAAACTTAAGGGAGGTAAAGGATGCAACCTGTGATCTCTCTGGCACAAAAAGCCTCAACCAATGCAGACCAATATCTTCTCTGGAAGTATTAGAGTTTCCTAGATCACCAAGAGGTTATAACTTTCTTAGGGTCACACAGCCAGGATGTGTCACAAGCAGTCTCTAAAGTCATGTCACTGCCTCTATTTTATTTTATTGTTGACTTACTTTATTTTTTAATTCATTTTTTTATGTTTTAGAAAAATTTTCCATGGTTACATGATTCATTTTCTTTCTCTTCCTCCACCCATAACCGACATGTATTTCCACTGGGTTTTGCATGTGTCATTAATCAAGACCTATTTCCATGTTATTGATAGTTGCACTGGGATGATTGTTTAGCGTCTACATCCTCAATCACATCCCCATCATTTCATGTTTTCAAGCAGGTGTTTTTCTTCTGCGTTTCTACTCCCACAGTTCTTCTTCTGAATGTGTATAGTTTTCTTTCTCTTAAGTCCCTCAGAATTGTCCTGGATCATGGCATTGCTGCTAGTACAGAAGTCCATTACATTTGATTGTACCATAATGTAGCTATCTCTGTGTACAATGTTCTTCTAGTTCTGCTCCTTTCACTCTGCATTAATTCCTGGAGGTCTTTCCAGTTCACATAGAATTCCTCCAGTTTATTATTCCTTTCAATACAATAGTATTCCATCACCAGCATATACCACAGTTTGTTCAGCCATTCCCCAATTGAAGGGCTTACCCTCATTTTCCAGTTGTTTTTTTTTTTTTTGCCACCACAAAGAGTGTGGCTATAAATATTTTTGTGCAGATCTTTTTCCCTATGATCTCTCTTTTTTTTTTAAACCCTTGTACTTCGGTGTATTGTCTCATAGGTGGAAGATTGGTAAAGGTGGGCAATGGGGGTCAAGTGACTTGCCCAGGGTCACACAGCTGGGAAGTGGCTGAGGCCGGGTTTGAACCTAGGACCTCCCGTCTCTAGGCCTGACTCTCACTCCACTGAGCTACCCAGCTGCCCCTCCCTATGTTCTCTTTGGGTTATAAACCAAGCAATGGTATGGCTGAATCGAAGGGCAGTCTTTTAGTGTTCTTTGGGCATAGTTCCAAATTGCCATCCAGAATGGTTGGATCAATTTACAACTCCACCAGCAATGCATTAATGTCCCAATTTTGCCATATCCCCTCAAACATTCACCACTTTCTTTTGCAGTCATGTTAGCTAATCCGCTAGGTGTCAGGTGGTACCTCAGAGTTGTTTTGATTTGCATTTCTCGAATTCTAAGAGATTTAGAACACTTTTTCATGTGCTTATTGATAGTTTTGATTTCTTTATCTGAAAATTGCTTATTCATGTCCCTTGCCCATTTTGGGAATAATAATAGCATCTATCTCCAAAAGTTGTTGTGAGAATCAAAGGAGATATTTGCCATGCACTTAGCATGACTCCTAGCACATAGCAAACATATATAAATATTAGCTGTTATTATGATTAGGGCAGGTAGGTGGCACAGAGGGTAGAATGAAGCCTGGAGTCAGGAGGATCCAAGTTCAAATCTGGCCTTAGACACTTTGTAGCTCTGTGACCCTGGGAAAGTCACTTCATTCTGCTTGCCTCAGTTTCTTCATCTGTCAAGTGTGAAGATGGCTTTCTCCTTTTGTAAATAAAGTACCATAAAAAGTCATTTGGAATTGATTAATAATTCCTGGCAACCACACTCTTATAAATTTAGTCCAACCCTTTTATTTTTACCCTTTACATTTTGGCCCTTTCTCAAGTGAGCTGGAGAAGGAAATGGCAAACCACTCCAATATCTTTTTCAAGAAAATCTCTCATGGGGCTATTGAAGAGTCAGATATGACTGAAACAAATGAACAGCAGCAAATTATTGTGATTATGATTGTGACTATAAGCATTATCCTTGCTGAGTTACTTACTACCTGAGGATCTTTGGGCAAACTACTTAGCCTCTATGAGTTTCAATTTCAGTTATTGTCAGAAAGAAGGAGCTGAAATAGATGATCATTAAGGATTTTTCCAACTTTCAAACTATAATCTTTTATGATTATGTTTTAGATTTATTTTGCCAAGAAGTACTCCTATTGTCATTGAATAGTCTTTTTTTCCCTTGCTTTCAAACTTTTCAAATAAGTGGTCAACATTTCCTGTCTTAGTTTACTATTTCTGTTCTTCCTTCCTTTTTTTCTTGCCTCTTTTATTCTGTATCTACAAGACTACTAATAGTCTTAAGTCATCAGTAACTTGAGAATTTTTAAATCCAACATCCTCTTCTTATTCCTTTTTGAGCACTATGATATTCAGCATTGTTTACTACCTTCTTGGAATTTTTCTCTACTTGGGATAAGACATTCTTTGAGATATCTTTCTCCTTGACTCTTCCTCTTGTAAACCCTTCATAGGCTCATTTTTCTCCTCAAAATGATTGGTGCTAAAAGTTTTTAGTGCACTGAACTCCTCCCTTTCTATAGCTGACCTCTCCCTTGGCAATCTCATCTGTTGCCACCATTTCAGCCCTTATCTCCAAATACAAGTTGAATCCTAAATCTATATCTCCAGTCCTGATAACTACTTCATTACTATAATTTCTACTACAACTTGATGTTTTTATTTGCATGTTATTATTGTTACCTAAAACACAACTGAAACAAACTTATCTTCTTCACCCCACCACAACCCACCAATGACGAGTTCTGACCTTTTTATTTCTAATCTTGGCACCCATTTCCTCTAGTCACTTTTGCTTAGGACCTTTGAATCATCTTTGACTTTTTCTCCTTCACCCAGTTCAGTCAATTAGTCAACAAGTCTTCCCATTTTTGTCTTCAATATGCCTATTAGATTAATTTCTTCTTTTCTATTCTCACTGAAACCATCCTTGTTTATACCTTTATACCTCATACCTAGGAGAGTACTATAGAATCCAAACAAATTTACTTGCTTTCAACCTTACCTGAATAAACTTCTTAAAACAACATTTTCATAAATATGAACAGAGAATTTTTTCCTTGTTCGGTTATTAACTATCATGGGCTGCTCTGTATTATGGTTATCTATGATTATCTATTTTTGTCTTATCACCATACTAGACTTTAAGACTTTGTGAGGTCAGGAAAAAGCTATTATTTAAATATTGTGTATGTCCTAGTACCTAACATAATGCTAGGAATAGAGTCTTTTAAAAAAATCCTTACATTATGTCTTAGAATTGATCCTTAGTATTGATTCTGAGGCAGAAGAAAGGTAAGGCAATTGAGATTAAATGCCCAGGGTCACACAGCTAGGAAGTGTCTGAGGCCAGATTTGAGTCAGGTATTCTGACCACTATGCTACCTAACTGTCCTCAAATAGGGTATTAATAAACATATGTTGAATGAACAAATGAGTTGTTAGAGAGTTGGACTTTAGCATTATAAGAAGCTTTAGAAAACATCTAGTCCAATCTCATGTTTTGTAACTAAGCAGAGTCTCACTGAGGTTAAATTCCTTGGCCAAGTTCTCACAGGTAGTAAATGATGAAGATAAAATTTCAACACAGACTTTCCTACTATCCCAGAACTATCAACTCAAATAGAAATGGAATTGTGAAACTATCCACAAGGATCCTTGTTGATCACATATTGACCTAGTTTAAAAATGCTACATTGTTTATATTTTATTATATTTTTATTAATTCTGTAAGTATTTCCAAATACTTTTTCATCTAGTTTGGCCATACTAGTGAGTATTGTGGATTTCATGTAGCTCCTCAGATTCATGTTTGATACACATGTGTACCATGTTGACAGATGTTGAGTTTAGGGGATGGCCATGCCACTCAGGATGAAATTATCCAACAGGCAGTTGGAAATGAATAAAAAACCCTGGGTGAAGGTTGTGGATAAAGGTATAGATTTGAAAATAGTTTGCATAGAGATGATTGAAACCCTGAGAGGAGATGCCATCATTAAAGGAGAGAGAGTAGAGGAAGAGAATAAGAGTCAAGACAGAACCTTAGAGAACACCAATATTAAAAAATAAAAGAATGAGATGCATTTATCATGCATCTAGAAAGATTACTCTGCATTTGCTGTCTTTACTTCCCCACCACCTACTCACATGTCAGCCCCCTTGGAACACATCTTCTGATCTCATAATTTTATTGATCAAGGTCTTTTCAAAGTGAGATCTCAGTGACAAAGTCAGTGGCCATTTTCTGTCTCTTTATCTTCTGGAGCATTGAACATAGTAGTCTATTCACTTCTTGGTCCTCTATCTTCCCTTACCTTTTTTTTTTTTTTGCTATCTTTGTAAGAGGCTGACAATGAAGGTGGAAGGAAGAGAAAGGATAATGACTTGAGGTGCTGTTGAGGTCAAGAGAAAGTGTTGTTGCTGTGGTTTTAAGATGAAGAGGCATGAGCACTTTTATTGACTAAGAAGAGGAAGGAATCATAGAGAAGAGAGTCAGAGAGACAGAGAGCGATAGAGACAAACTGAGAGACAGAGTAGAGAAGCAAAGACAGAGAGAGAAAGTAAGAGAGAGCAGTCATACAGAGATAGACATGTAAAGAGAGATAGACAGGGACACAGAGAGAAAAGGCAGAGAGGAAAAGACCAATAGAGAAAGAGACTGAGATAGAGAAAGACAGAGACAGAAATAGAGATGAACAAAGAGATAGTCAGCATGACATTCAAAAGGGAGAGAGAAAAAAGATGAAGTGGAGGAGAGAAGAAGAGAGGCAGATAGAGATTAAAGATTCAGGAGACAAGGCATGATTGAGATGGAGTAAGGTAACTTGGGTGTCAGAAGGGGATAGGAACAAAGGTACAGGCTAAGTAAAAGGCTAGTTTTAGAATGGAGAAGGGTCACCTTTTCCTTTGAGACTAGAGGGAAGGAGGATGAGAATCTGAGATATGGAGGAGGAGAGTTGAGAAGTATGGAGAGTGAGGTGGAAGATATAACTGCTGGCTTAAAATGAATAGAATGTTTGGTGTGAGGAAAGCCTAGTTTTTTTGGGAAGTCTTCCCTTGCCTCCAAGACCACCTTCAAAGTCCCCTCTTATCTGTGAATGGCAATGTAACTTAGAATCAATAATATCCATTAGATTTCATAATTTTATTTCATATAACTTGTCTTTTAAGCACAAGTGTTCCTAATATACCATCTCATCATGCAGCCCAATTGAACCTTGATTGTTGAAGGCCAAGCCAGTAGAATATAAGCTCTGGTACATTCTAGAAAGCTGAAAAGACTAACAATGAACCAGGACTATGTCTGGCTTGGTTCTAAGTACTACTTTTGTTGTTGTTGAAGCCATTTTCAGATGTGACCAATTCTTCATGGCTCCATTTGGGTTTTTTTGGGAAAAAATACTGGAGTGGCTTGCCATTTCCTTCCGCAGCTCATTTTACAAATGAGGAAATTGAAGCAAAGGGGTTAAGTGACTTGCCCAGGATCACACAGCCAGTACCTGAGGCTGGATGGGAACTCAGAATGAGGAGTTTTCCTGAATCCAGATTCAGTACTCTAAGTATGTATGTTCAAGGAAGTTCGTCATTGGGTAATGATTCTTTTTCAACACTGGAGTCTATAAGTAGATGTAGGGTTGCAACCTGTATTGGTGGAGGGGTTGTATACCAGTGAAGATACTGATCTCTTGCTGTATTGATGACATTTCTTATAGTCTGCACTCCATAAATATTTGCTGATTGGTTCTTGGTTACCAATGACAATCAAAATCTTTTAGAATGGGCAACTTCTACCCGGTTGCCCTGTCCTCAAGAGTGAGTCTAGTCTGCTCTCTTATTCTCTCCTTTCCCTAGTACCAAGATGCCTCTTGCTTTTGAGACTCAGTGAAGACAGTTATCTTTATTGAGAGAGTCAATTGAGCCGAATGGGAAACTGCATCATGGCAGCTGGTCAAGGTCTTTGCCATGGTTGGGTGCTAGTTTTACTTGTTACTTTGGGATTATGTAGTTGTGGGTGAAAAGTGGCTGTTTGTGGTTCTGGGTATAAGGCAGAAAAGTTACAGAAGAGCTCAGGTCTTACATTAGTCACTACAACATTCCCAAAGGACAATCTGACTTCCAGAAACTTTTTCGTGAGTTTAGGCAGAAGTTCTGAGAGATTGATCATCAACTGCCTAAGTTATAGGCACTAATAGTAATAGGTAACACTTAGTTATTTCTATGTGCCAGGAAATGTGCTAAATGCTTTACAATTATTATCTCATTTGATCATCACAGCAACCCAAAAAGGTAGGTACTATGAAGTTAATCCTCATTTTTATAGGTAAGGAAACTGAGACAGACTGGGGTTAAGTGATTTTCCTAGAGCTTGTAAGTTTTTTAGTCCAGATTTGAACTCAGATTTTCCTTACTCCGGGCCTGGTTCTCTTTCCTAGCTGCCCTAGACCAAAGGTTCTATCAAACTAACCTTGTAATCTATCAATCACGTATTCAAATTCTGTAATATTGTTGCATTTTTCTTATTTGTGAAAACTACAGATTAAGTCTTGGAAATAGATATGATTGCCTCAAAATATTTCAGAATATTAAAAAAAGATACACTTTTTAGAAAATAATTATATTTTTTCCTAGGTAGCGAAATAAATAAATAACCAAATAACAAGCATATATTAAGTAATCTACTATGCTGTTCTTGCAAAGGGTTGGAGAATCACGAAAAAAGAAATAATTCCGGGAACAGCTAGGTAGCACAATGGACAGAGCAAGGCCTGGAGATGGAAGGTCCAGGATTCAAAGATGGCTTCAGACCCGAGATAGTAAGTATTGATTCTGACTCCAGACCTGGCTCTCTTTCCACTGTTCTACCTGGCTGGTATTAATCCCAAGACAGAAGGTAAGGGTCTAAAAAATAATGAAAGAATCTTTGCTCCTAAGTAGCTTTGATTTCAATGGTAGAGACATACATATTTATATAAATATAGAAGAAATACAAAGCATCTTTTTTTCTTGAGGGATGCACTAGAAGCAAGAGGGATTAGGATAAGGTCTTATGAGGGTGATGATATTTGAGACAAATTTTGAAGGAAATTAGACATCCAATGAGGGTGAAGTTAGGAGGGAATGCATTCCAGTCTTGGGGAACAGTCTGTCCCAAGGCATGAAGGAAAGAGATGACATTTTATATGTGAAGAACAGGGTAGCTCAGTGGATAGAGGGCTGAGCCTAGAGTCAGAAAGACACTTTCATGAGTTCAAATTTGGCCTCCGACACCTACCCGTTGTATGACCCTGGGTGAGTCACTTTACCCTGTTGGCCTCAGTTTCCTTATCTGTAAAATGAGTCAGAGAAGGAAATGGCAAACTGCTCCAGTAATTTGTCAGGAAAACCCGAAATGGGATGTGAAGAGTCAGACACAAAAGAAAACAACTGAACAACAAGAAATGTGAAGAATGGCAAGCAGGGAGGTTTGAATGGAGCATATCCTGCAGGAAAGGTGAAACTGTAGAGTAAGTCAGGAAAAGTTGATTGAAACTAGGTTGTAAAGAGCTTTAAAAGCAAAATGCAATAATTTGTATAGGAATAAGGAGTCTAGTGTTTATATTGTAGAGGGTGGCGTGTTGCTCTGAGCTTCAATAATGCTGCTTTGGCATTTGTGTGAGGATGGAGTGGAGGGGGTGAATGACTTTAAGTAAGGGCATCATTATAAGCTATTTTAAAAGTTTGGGCAGTGGGGAATAAGGGCCTGAAAAACATTCTATGTTAAAAAAATTGTGTCAATTGTAGGTGCATAAAAATCTTAGCGTTTGCAAAACTTAAGTAGGTAAGGTTAAAATTGATAAGGGAGGCTAAGTCAACCACATCCTGTTTTACTTGATTATTACATGATTACTTTTTAAAATATGGAAATATCTTGAGTTCTGTCTCTAAAATATGGCCAGATTGTCTTAAAGTCCTACTTTTCTGTACAGAGAAAATTCAAACCTTATATCTTGGAACTTCTGACTCATTAACTTTATAATTATGCTGAATGGCAAACAATTAATCAGTCATTTAATAACAAAAAATTCTCTGGGAGTAAAACCACAAATGTGTGACAAAGGGTGGCATAAAAGAGAGGGAATATGGCTCCAAGCAAATTTTAAGGGAAATGTTCTTGCCATATTTCTTTTTATTTCTTTTTTCTTTTTTTCTTTTTTTTTATTTTAAACCCTTAACTTCTGTGTATTGACTTATAGGTGGAAGAGTGGTAAGGGCAGGCAATGGGGGTCAAGTATCTTGCCCAGGGTCACACAGCTGGGAAGTGTCTGAGGCCGGATTTGCCATATTTCTTAATACAAATCCCTTCATCTGATTTCAAAAGTTTAGCATTTTATTATATATCCTTGAAGTTTGAGTCCATAAGTTATTATTGTGGTGAATCAGCAGTTAGACAACAGCAAACAAAAAATAGGAGAAAGAACCCCAACAATCAAGCATCTGGCACATCTAGCCAGGCAAGTCCCAGGTTAAAGGGGACAATCTATATCTGATGAAATGCTTTATTCATTCATTCACAACTCTATTTATTTATTAACTCAACCCTCTGTCCATCTACTTATTTATATGTCTACGCATTTATCAACTCATTTATTTATTTTACTTACTATTTCATAGTTTATTAGGCTTTTTATAAAGAGTACATGGTAACATGTCATTTTCCTTTTTTAAGAGCTGGGTTTATTTGCTTTCTCATAAAGGAGGCAATAATTATAACTTATGTAAACTACAAAATGCTGGTTCTCTGCAAAATCAGGGAAAGGATCTGCAAGTCATCTCCAGTAATTAATGGTCTGAAATAAGGACTGGAGGAAGGAGCATCTAGGAATTAGAAGAGAATATTCAGGTAGTCTAGTCCAACCCATTGCCCAACCCAGAAATCACTTTTTATACTCACAAGCTTGGTGTAGGACCTGATCTCAGCAGGTGTATTGCTGGCCCAGCAATTCTGTAAACTTTCTCAAGGTAATTCCCCAGGAAGTTGCTGCAGGTAACAATAATTTTGATGGGCCTCTTTTTTGGGGAGTTGGCAGGGAGAGGGTCCACTGTAGTAATGGCGTCCTCACAGACCCTTAATTATGACCCATTGCTTGGCAGAGTTTAGTCAAAGCAATTCTTTAATGTGATGGGGTCATGAGAAGAAGAAAGTAGACAACAGGGACAGTCCCCCCCCCCCCCAATCTCATCATTGCTGTGAAGAATTACATGTAGCTGCATGACCCAGCTCTATAATGTATGAAAGTATAGACCTCCCAAAGCACTCAGGCATACAATTTCCTTCCATCTTCCTTTAGTTATAGAATCTACCATTTTTCCAGTTGCTACCTTTTGAAGGATGCTGATGATTTAATCATTTAATGTCATTGTTACTTTGGTTTTTAATGTCTGTAGCAGATGAATGAATGTCTTCAAAGTTATCATCCTTTTTGTTAGCAAGAAATCTGCAGAGATCTTTCAGGAAATTTTGCTGCTTATTTGCAAAAATAGAGGTAAAGTTGCCATGTCAAATTGATTTTAGAATGTTTTTTTAAATTACTTGATTGATTAAAAACCCTTACCTTCCATCTTAAAATCAATACCATGTATTGGTTCCAAGGTAGAAGAGTGATGAGAGCTAGGCAATGTGGGTTAAGTAATTTTCTCAGGGTCACACAGCTAGGAAGTGTCTGAGGTCAGATTTGAACCCAGGACTTCTAGTCTTTCTCTATCCACTGAACCACCCAGCTGTCCCTAATTTCTTAATTTTAAAAAGTCAGCAAATGAGTGCTTCATAACCAGTTGAAAGGTCAATTAAATAGATTGTGGACTTGAGTCATGTACTAAAGATATTAAATATTGCTTTTGGTGAGTTATTTTCTTGTTCTTTTGGTTATTGTTCTTTTATCAACCCCATTATGTTTATTTACAAAAAATAAGGGTACATTTGTTTTTTACATCTGTTATTGTTCAGTCATTTTTCTGTCACGTCCAACTCTTTATGACCTGTTTGGGGTTTTCTTGGCAAAGATATTAGAATGATTTGCTGTTTCTTTCTCCATTTCATTTTACAGATAAGGAACTGAGGCCAACAGGATTAAGTAACTTGCCCTGGGCTATGCAACTAGTAAATGTGTGAGGCCAGATTTGAATTCAGGAAAATGAGTCTTCCTGATTCCAAGCCCAGTGCTTTATCTACTGTGCCATCTCACTGCCTCCACATCTATAGTAGTAGAGGAATTTACTGAAAGCCAGGCTAAAGGAAGGACAAAGATCATTTGCTTCATTAGTATAGGAAAGATGGAAATGAATATTTCTGAGTTTCTATTAAAACATAGTATCTAGCTTTCACTAGAAATTTATTCCTTGGTTGTAACAAGCACTGTTTTGTTGTTGTTATTGTTGTTCAATAATTTTCAAAAGAAAATTAACTCCTGCATACATCCTCCTTTTTCCTTTTCATGTATGAGCAAAAGGATATTCAGGCAGTTTCATGGCAAGGGCCATGCTTACTATATTCACAAGTAGTTAAGAGTCCTCTTTTGGGTCAATGATGTATCTCAAGAATTATTTTATTTAGAGAAAAAGTAGACTCAAAGGCAATCAGGCAAATAAGAACTTGCCTTACGAGAGTCATCTTTGCTGGCTATGCATTGTTTCCCAACATGTACTTTTGCTTTATGAAGAGTGATTTTCTTTACCTAAATGGAATTTTTCTGACAGCAAAATATATATGAGAAAATCAAAGCAAGTTACCTAACAGAAATCCTGGATGATAGAACTTGGATGAAGGGAAGGACATATGAATCTTTGGGTTGGTAAGATACACTCTTCTATCAATAGAGTAATCCCACTATTTTAAATGTTGCATCATACTAAAATCCCCATAGCTCTTGGGGTCTTCATGAATGAAGTGAAACAGTGAAATGAACAACCTAGTGAATCTGGTCAGTATTGACTGCCAAATTAAGACAATTTATGTTTTTGTCAATGATGTAAGATATTTGAATTATCTGGATACTAGCTCAATTTGTGTAGATAGCTTAAGAAAGATAAGACTTTCTTTTTTTTAACAGCAGCCAAGAGTTAAAATAGTATAAAAAGCTAAATAATGTGATCAGTTCACACAGTTCACTGAGGAATTAAGATAGGAAACCAGGCTGACTCCTAGACCAGGGCTCACAACCATATGAGATGAATCAAACCTCAGATGGAGGAAACAAACAAAAGTAACTAAGATTTGGAGAGTTTTATGACTATGGTAATGAATGTGAGTATTGTGGTACTAGGAAAAAATTGATATAAAAGATGATCCATTTTGTTTTCTCCCTTCTAAACTATACTTTGTGAGAACACGTAAAATCTCTTCAAATCATCATTTTTGTCATGCTATCTCCCATCATTATTCTCAAAAACTTTATGCCTGAGCCAAGATGACACCTTAGTAACAGTGAAAACTGGAGCTTCTCTGACAATCCTTACAAACTAATCTTTAAAAAACAACTCAAAATGACAGGAGTCAAAAACCAACACCAAGATGGAGTGAGGGGACTCTCTTGCTGAATACAACTTGAAAGGTAGGCAGAGAGAGAGAGAGTTGATTTTCATGGGATAAGAGGAAACCAGAAGCAAAATTAGACACAGAGGAATGCTGGTCTACTCCTCCCCCCACCCCCAGCCTACTATGCCATGTTCCAAGCCTGGGCATAGGGCAACTTCTGGATCCCAGGACCCTGACTACATCAACAACAGAGCACCCCACACCCCAGACCCATCTCTTGAAGTCCCAGTCAATGGCACCACCCTGCAGTAAAGTCCAGAAATTCATAGCCCGTTCAAGCTTGTGCTGTGGTGAATACCTAACCCCAGGGCAAAATATAGCTCATTGTGTGGAGTCCTGCAAGTCATCAGCAGAGCAGACAGAATCATTGGCTTTCAGAATTCCCAATTTCTCAAGGCAAAAAAGGCCAGGAAAATGAGCAAATAGCAAAAGAAACACCTAACCCAAGAAAATTTCTCTGGTGACAAAGAGCAAAGCACAGAGTTAATAGAGGACAGTAAGATCCAAGCAACCACATGCAAAACTTCAAAGAAAAATGGAAATTAGCCTCAAGAGCTGGGAGAACTCAAAAAGGAACAAAAAAATAAAATAAGAAAGGTTGAAAGAAAATTGGAAGAAAAATGGGAAAACAAAATGAAAGTAATACAAAAAGAAAATAACAGCTTACAAAGCAAAATTAGTCAACTGAAAAAAAGAGGCACAAAAATCCAATGAAGAAAAAAGTTTGTTAAAAAACAGAATTGACCTACTCTGGAAAAAGAGGCAAAAAAATCCAAAGAAAAAAAGAGTTCTTTGAAAAGTAGAATGGACCAAATGAAAAGGAAGAACAAAAGGTCAATAAAGAAATTAATTCTTTAAAAATTAGAATTGGGCAAATAGTAGCTAATGACTTCACAAGACACCAAGAAATAATAAAAAACAAAAGAATGGAAAAAAATAGCATAAATATGAAATATCTCACTAAAAAAACAATTGACCTGGAAAATAGATGCAGGAGAGATAATGTGAGAATTATTGGATTATCTGAAAGTCATGAAAAAAAAAAGCCCAGACATCATATTACATGAAATTATCAAAGAAAACTGCCATAATATTGATAAACAAATGGTTAAAAAAGAAACTGAAAGAATCCACAGATCACCTCCTGCAAAAATCCCCAAATGACAACTCTCAGGAGTTTTATAGTCAAGTTCTAAAGCTCTCAGGCCAAGATGAAAATACTGCAAGCAGTCAGAAAGAAAACAAATATCATGGAGTCCCAGTCAGGATTACACAGGATCTGGCAGCCAGGAAGACCAAAAACAGACAGAAAATTACAGACCAATTTCCTAAATGACAACTGATTCAAAAATCTTAAATAAAATAGTAGCAAAGAGACTATAGCCAACATATCACAAAGCTTATTCACTATATCTAGGTGGAATGTGTACCAGGAATGCAAAGCTGGCTTAATATTAGGAAAACTATCTGTATAAACGAATATATCAAACTAACAGAAATCACATGATTATTTCAATCGATGCAGAAAAACCCTTTGACAAACTACAACCACCTATCCTATTGAAACACTAGAAAGCATAGGAATAAAAGAACCTTTCTTTAAAATAATAAGTAGTATTTAAAACCATCAGTAAGTATCATCTGCAATGGGGATAGGTTAGAAGACTTTGCAATAAAATCAGGAGTGAAACAAAGATGCCCATTACCACCATTATTACTTAATATTGTTCTAGAAATGCTAGATTTAGCAATTAGAGAAGAAAAAGAAATTGAAGGATTTAAAGTAGGCAAAAAGGAAACTAAACTATCATTTTTGGGGGGACAATAAGATGGTACAATTAGAGAATCTTAGATAATGAACTAAAAACTTAGTTGAAATAATGAATAACTTTAGCAAAGTTTCAGGATACAAAATAACCTGCACAAATCACCAGCATTTCTACATATGTACAACAAAACTCAGCAACAAGAGTTAGAAAGAGAAACTCCATTTAAAATCACTCCAGACAATATAAAATATTTGGGAATTTATTTGCCAAGACAAATGCAGGAATTATATGAATACAATTACAAAACACTTTTCACACAAATAAAGCTAGATCTAAACAATTGGAGAAACATTAACTGTTAATGGGTAGGTGAAGCTAATATAATAAAAATGACACTCCTACCTAAATTAATTAACTTATTCAGTGCCATACCAATCAAACTACCAAAAACTATTTTATAGAACTAAGAAAATTAAGTAAAATTCATCTGGAAGAACAGAAAGTCAAGAATATCAAGGGAACTAACGAAAAAAATGTGAAGGATGGTTGCCTAGCAGTACCAGATCTTATATTAGAAGGGAAACAACAAACTGGGGTAAAATTTTTGTAGCAAATTTATTTGATAAAGGTCTCATTTCTAAAATATATAAAGAACTCCCCAAAGGCTATAAAACAATAATCCTTTTGATTTAGTAATACCACTAGTAGGTTTGTATCCCAAAGAAATTTTGAAAAATGGGAAAGGACCTGTTTGTACAAAAATATTGATTGCTGCCCTCTTTGTGGTGGCAAAAAATTGGAAAATAAAGAGGTGTCTCTCAACTGGGAAATGGCGGAAAAAATTGTGGTATAAATGGTGACGGAATACTATTGTGCTATGAGGAATGATTAACAGGATGCTTTCAGAAAGAACTAGAAACACCTACATGAACTGATGCAAAGTGAAATAAGCAGAATCAGGAGAACATTAAACACAGTAACTGAAATATTGTGGAGTGATCAAATGTGATAGACTTTGCTACTAACTGCAGTACAATGATTCAAGACAATTCTGAGGACTAATGAAAAAAGAATGTTATTCATTTCCAGAGAAGGAACTGTTGGAATCAGAATGCAGATGAAAACATATTATTTGGGTATATATTTTGAAGTTTTGATTTTGTAAGACAAAACGAATAATATGGAGATGTGTTTTGTTGATAATATAAATAAAACGTAGATGGAATTGCTTGTCAGCTCTGGGAGGGGGGTGGGGAGAAGAAGGAAAGGAGATGATATGTAGCATATAACTTCAGAAAACTTTTATGGAAATTTGTTATTAAAATAAAAAAAATATTAAAAAACTCTTCAGAGCCTTTCCAATTTCTGTATCTTTCTTCTGGCTTTCAAAACTTTATAACTGACTCTCCTTCACCTCCCCCTTATTTCCCACTATTTCATAATATGAATGCTCTTTTCCTGTAAGAGCATTTCTTTCTAACCATTTCAAGAAAACTCTATACTCATTCTTGTATTTCAGGTATTTCAGCTTTTGTTCACCTTTTCCCTTTCCTTTCCTTTCCTTTCCTTTCCTTTCCTTTCCTTTCCTTTCCTTTCCTTTCCTTTCCTTTCCTTTCCTTTCCTTTCCTTTCCTTTCCTTTCCTTTCCTTTCCTTTCCTTTCCTTTCCTTTCCTTTCCTTTCCTTTCCTTTCCTTTCCTTTCCTTTCCTTTCCTTTCCTTTCCTTTCCTTTCCTTTCCTTTCCTTTCCTTTCCTTTCCTTTCCTTTCCTTTCCTTTCCTTTCCTTTCCTTTCCTTTCCTTTCCTTTCCTTTCCTTTCCTTTCCTTTCCTTTCCTTTCCTTTCCTTTCCTTTCCTTTCCTTTCCTTTCCTTTCCTTTCCTTTCCTTTCCTTTCCTTTCCTTTCCTTTCCTTTCCTTTCCTTTCCTTTCCTTTCCTTTCCTTTCCTTTCCTTTCCTTTCCTTTCCTTTCCTTTCCTTTCCTTTCCTTTCCTTTCCTTTCCTTTCCTTTCCTTTCCTTTCCTTTCCTTTCCTTTCCTTTCCTTTCCTTTCCTTTCCTTTCCCTCTTTCCCTTTCCCTTTCCCTTTCCTTTTCCTTTTCCCTTTCCATCTTTGAATATCAGTACTGTGTATTGACTTGAAGGTGTAAAAGTGATAAAGGCCAGGCAATAGAGGATAAGTGACCTACTCAGGGTCACACAGCTAGAAGTGTCAGGGACCACATTTGAACCCAAGATTTCCCATATCTAGGCCTGACTTTCAATCTTTTGAGATACTCAACTGCCTTCTTGTTCATGTTTCTTGCCTCAAATGTCTTTCCCTCTTCTCATCCATCTCTCCAAATCTTACTACTCATAGTTCAGAGCCTAGCTTAAATCTATCTTTCTCTCTAGAGCCCTCCCAAACTCCTCTGGATATGACTAATTCCTCTTTATGAACTACTCTTCTATCTGTATTCTATATCATGCAGTTGTATACTTTCCTATGTCATCTGCCAAGTTTATGTGTATCAGGTCTTGTCTCCCCAGTCAGATGTCATCTACTCTTAAGAAGGAACCAAGACGTCTTTTTCTTAATCCCTATTAGAGTTCAGATCATACCATATCGATTTATTCATTCAACAAATTCTTATGCCTAATTTATATCACTATAAAACCTAATAAGGTTTTAAGTCTTTCTACCACTGAATATCAGCATGGTAGATTAGGGGTAAGTAGAGTCGATGGACCTTCTCCAAGTGCCGGTCTTCCTTTATCATTATCTCTCCTTCCTCTCCCTCCTTCAATAACTTCCAGTGGTTTCCTATTTCTTTTAGTATCAAATATAAAATCTGCTCTCTGGCCTTCAAAATTATTTATAATTTGACTTCTTACTTTTCCAGTATTCTTACACCTTTCTTCCTTTTCTATGTATTCTGTGATCCAGTTACACTGGCCTCTTAATTTTTCTTCAAAAAATACTTCATCTCCCGACTCCATGCATTTCCTTGGATTTCTCTCATGTCTGAATTCTGTCTCCCTCTTCACCTCTGCTTCCTGGCCTACTTGGTTTTCTTCAACTTTCAGCTAAAATCTTTTCTAAAATCCTATCTTCTACAAGAAGCTGTTCCTGATCTCCCTCAACGCTAATGCTTTCTCTTTGTTGAAAATCTTCAATTTATCCTTTAAATATCTTATTTGTACCTACTAGTTAAGGTTTCCCCACCCCCACCCCTCTTAGACTGTGAGGCCCTTGAGAGCTGGGACTGTTTGGGACCCTTATTTGTACCCTCAGGGCTTGGCACAGTGCCTGATACCATGTTGTTCAGTCTTTTAGCTGTGTCTGACCCTACATGACCCTATTTGGGGTTTTCTTGGCAAAGATACTCTGCCAGTTCCTTCTCCAACTCATTTTGCAGATGAGAAAACTAAGGGTTAAGTGACTTGTCCAGGGTCACACAACTAGTAAGTGTCTGAGGTTACATTTGAACTCAGTTCTTCTTGATTCTAGACCTAGTTCTCTATATCCACTTTGCCACCTCTCTGCCTGGCACACAATAGGTGCTTAATAAATTCTTACTGACATGTCTAAGAAACCGAGCAGTTATATGTCAGAAGCACTACTTGGACTCATGTCTTCCTAGCTTTAAGTTTAGTTCTCTACCACTATGCCATTCTGCCTTTCAAAGAAAAAAAATTAATCACAATATTATGTTATATAGATAGCATAAAGAACCTGATCATACTGCTCCCAGGTTACTGTGCCTTTTTCATCTTTATCAATTGCTTTAAATCTATCCAGTGTCTCAAGAAGCTCTTCCTCAGATGGCAATGGCCAAGGCTGTGAAACTACTAATAAAAATCTGCGCCAGTCAACAAACTCTGAATTCACTATTAATAAGGATGTTAGCTCTTGTAACTGTAAGAAAAAAAGATAAAAGATTGTTATATTTTACACTGACTAATTTTCATTTTATATTAATTATATTAATTAATCTTAAATCAACTAATAAATTAATTAAGATACACTAATTTATTTATTAATATTAATTTATAATATAATTGATTAATTATATTAATTGATAATAAATTAATCTACATAGACTATGTTAAATAATTATGAAACTATATTAATTTATATATTTATATTAATTATATTAAATACTTTATATAATAACACTTTATGTTAATATAGGCTATAGTATTATGGCCCATCAGTGTGACTTTTTCTTGAAATATTTGTTTCAGGGGGCAGCTGGGTAAATCAGTGGATTGAGAGCCAGACCTAGGGATGGGAGGTCCTAGGTTCAAATCTGGCCTCACACACTTCCCAGCTGTGTGACCTTGGGCAAGCCACTTGACCCCCATTCCCTACCTACCCTTACCACTCTTCTGCCTTGGAGCCAATACACAGTATTGACTCCAAAAAGGAAGGTAAGGGTTTTGAAAAAAATATTTGTTACATCATTTTTTTATACCAAGAAATTCCAGTGAAGAACCTCAAGTTTTTATGATAGAGCATACAGACTGCCCTAAACTGTACAATGTTGCTACTTTGTCCAGCTGATAAAGCATTGTTGTTTTGCTTTTTTGGAATTTGGATTCATTCATATGGAAATGCAAGCAAGTAAGTGGTTTAGTGGACAGCAATCTAGGCTTAGAGATGGGAGCTCCTGGGTTCAAATCTGTCCTCAGTCACTTCTTAGCTGTGTGACCCTGACCCTGGACAAGTCACTTTATTCCAACTGCCCAGCCCTTACCACTCTTCTTCCTTGGAACCAATACTCAGTATTGATTCCAAGATGGAAGGTAAGGGTTTAAAAAAAAGAATTTTGAGTATGGCATATATTGTCTCCTGCCATTGAACCAGGGTCTAGTTATATGACGCTATACTGATATCATCTTGTGTGTTTAGTCCTATAATAGTTGATTGTTTTGTTGCCCAGGAGGTCTAAGCTTAAGATCAGTTTACCTTTGTTTTTTAATTTGTTCAAGTAAATGTTGACTTGTGGACTACATGGCTCTTAGGAATGCTCTTGGAGAATTATAAATGGTTGAATATGAAAATTTGAGGCATCAGGTAATTTAATCCTAACTCTAAATTTTATAGACATGGAAATTGAGAGAGAAGTTCAATGAATCAATTGAACACAGTTCTTTGATCCTAGACCCAGAATTCTTCCCACTATGTGAAACTGTGGATGCCCTTAAATAATGCTTAATATGTATTTAGATATGATGGAGAGTTAATTATTTTTAATAATCCTTACTTTCTGTCTTAGTAGCAACTCTAAAACAGAAGGGTAAAGGCTAGGCAATGGGGGTTAAATACTTGGTAGGCAATGGGGGTTAAATGACTTGCCCAGGGTTACACAGCTAGGAAGTATCTGAGGCCAGATTAGAACCCAAGACTTACTTCCTAAGTCTAGGCTTTGGTGCTCTATCCATTATGCCACCTATATATCTGAATACACTTTCCTCTACCTTTTACTTGAACCTCTTGTTTTCTTCACACTTTTTCAATGATCAGCCCCACCAATCATATTTACCCTTCTCTTTTTCAGGATTGAAAAATTGCTATCTAATCTTGGCTGGCCCTTTGATGGCCACTCAAAAATCCTTTTAAAATAATTGATAAATTATTAATAAAAATATTTAATTTTTCCCCTGTTGATTTTCCTAGAGAAGAAAGGAATAAGCATTTATATATTGCCCACTATGTTCTAGGCATTGTGTTAAGCACTTTACAAATATTATCTCATTCAATCCTCACAACAATCCTGTGAGGTAGGAGCAAACATTACCCCCCAGTTTTACAGTTGAGCTAATATTATCCCTATTTACTGGGGCAGATAGAGGTTTAGTCAATAGAGTCACAGAATTATTAAGAATCTGAGGTTGGATATGAATTCAAGCCTTCATGCCTCAAGACTCAGAACTACTTAGCTGCCTATTTCCTAGAGAAATAATTCTAATTCGTTTTCTTCTTAAATTTGCCTGTGGGTTCCAAGGCAGAAGAATTGTAAGGGATAGGCAACTGGGGTTAAGTGATTTGTCCAGCTAGGAAGTAAGGGTCTGAGTTCATATTTGAACCCAGGATCTCCTGTCTCCAGACCTGGAGCTCTATCCACTGAGCACTTGCCCTGATTATCTGTAGATTACCTCATTGCCTACTTTACTGATAAGAGGTATGCTACCCAAGTTCCTTTGGCTATCTCTCCACAATTCAAAATCTTTGTAGTCTTTTTCAGTCTGTCTCAGAGAAGTGTCTCTCTCTTCCTTTCTTTCCTTTAATTTCATTCAACTATGAGCAAGAAGACAGAAATAAGCAATCCTGGCCCTAAAGGAGCTCAAAGTCTAATGGAGTGAGGGAAGTGGGGATACTACATGTACACTGAAGTGAAACCATGTAAAAATAATATTTTGTGGGAAGGAAAAGTTGGGGAAGAGGTAAAGAGGAAAGAACTCTTCTGCCTTGGAACCAATACATAGTTAGTTATTGATTCTAAAATTGAAGGCAAGGATTTTTATTCAAAAATAAATTATTTATAGGGGCTGCTAGGTGGCTCAGTGGATAGAGCTCCAGGTCTACAGACAGGAGGTCCTGGGTTCAAATATGATCTCAGATCTTTACTTCCTAGCTGGACAAGTCACTTAACCCCAGTTGCATAGTGCTTACAATTCTTCTGCCTTGGAATCCACATTTAGTATTGATTCTAAGACAGAAGGTAAGGGAAACTTCCCAAATATCCAAACAGTCATTGTACTTTAATAGGGCTGAACAAATAATAATCTATTAATATGGTATCATATTGTTGTAACAAATTGTTGTTATGGTTGTTATTCAGTCATTTCAATCATTTCCCATTCTTCATGACCCATTTGGGGTTTTCTTGGTAAACATACTGAAGTGATTTGCCATTTCCATCTCCAGCTCATTTTATAGGATGAGGAAACTGAGGCAAACAGGGTTAAGTGATTTGCCCAGGGTCACATAGCTTGTGTCTGAGGCCAGATTTGAATTCAGAAAGATGAATCTCCCGGATTTAAGTCTCCACACACTCTATCCATGGCATCCTGAAGCTGCTTATCTAATGAAAATGAAATGTGCTTTCCCTACTAATCATGATGCCTTTCTCCATGATGCCTTTCCTTATTTTCCCCTAGTGGAAATGAGCTCTCCCATCATTTGTGTAAATGTTAGGTACTTTTCTCTCATTCTATATTCTACCCTATGCTAATATTAATTGTTTAAAGACCTATCTATCTAAAAGCTCTATGAATACAGGGACTCTTATTAACATACTGTATCTTCCACAATTTTTAACACAATCCCTTCTATACATTAGGCATCCCTCAAAAGTTTTATTTAAACCCTTACTTCTTGTCTTAGTACCAATTCTAAGACAGAAGGTCAAGGGCTAGGAAATGAGAATTAAATGACTTGTCCTGGGTGTCTGAGGTCAGATTTGAACCTCAAACCTCTTATTTGTAGACATTGCTCTCAATCTACTGAGCCATTTAGTTTCTCCTCTCTCAAAAAAGTTTGAATGAATGAATAACTGGGAACCTGAAACAGATCAGAATTTAGTACAGAATAATAGAAAATAACTGCCATTTGTATAGGCTTTAAAGTTTGGAAAGTCCTTCAACTACATTGTCTTGGTTGGGACTCACAACCACCCTTTGAATAAGTATTTACAGATATTAAATCTGTTATGCCAAGGAAGAATTGAGATTCAGACGGGCCTATTATCACAGTTCTGGGGAAATGTCAGAGGTTAGACTCAAAGCCATGCCTTCCTCATTCTCAGTCCTGCCCTTAATTCACTCTCTATCAGGTTGTCTCTCAGAGCTTCTTTGAGAATAAGGCCATTATTATTTCAGAAACATGAACTTCTAGTGCCAGACTTCTACTTGAGAAGTCATAATTCACTTACAAAAGAGGAGAGACACCTAAAGTTCTCAAACTTGGAGAATGATGACATACCGAACATGATGGAAACCTACTTCAGATAGAATGAGGTTCAGCCAAGCCTTGGGAATGTGGTTTGTTCCAAGGTTCAAAGTCACCAAGTCAGACAAAATATCAGTGAAATGTTTACTTCCCAAATAACCTAGTGAAGGAATAAAAACAATTTAGTACATTTCATGGATTTCCCCCTCCCCCAGCCCCCAAGAATAAAAAAAAACAACCAAGTAGCAAGAACTACTTATAAAAGGACAATTAATGTTTGAAGTAGGTAATATTTAAATATGTAATTTTTCTGAAAAAAGAAGCGATAAAACTCAACACATTCCCTCTGCAATTGTTCTTTTCAAGTGAAAAAGACCTATGTTTTACGTAAAGAGTTTATTCCCATTCTATTTTTCACATATTAAGAATCAATTTCCATGCTTCACATGGCCTTTTAGAGGGCATTTTTTTCATCCTTGGAAGAGTATTTAAAGTCAACTTTTTGGTAGGCATGGGTTGAGTGTCTTAAATGCATATCAAAGACACGTACCTTTTTTTTTCTAAACACGTACCTTCCATCATAGAATCAATACTCGGTAATTAGTTCCAAGACAGAAGAGTAATAAATGCTAGGCAATGGAGCCCAGTGTCACACAGCTAGAACATGTATGATGCCAGATTTGAATCCCAGGACCTCTTGTCTCCAAATCTGGCTCTCAATCCACTAAGCTTCCTACTTGGAATTATATTATGCTCTAATTAGACATATTTACTTCACCAGACTCTCCATGTACCAGAATGTACTTGCCATTCAAAGATGAGAGAACTGATCTCATTGTTAAATTATTAGAATGAAAGTATATGCTTAATTTAGAAATTTGCTGGATAAATATTTCCAAGTAACTCCTGAAAGAAAAGCATGCCCATTTTTTTTTTTTGCTGTGTTGACTTGGTTTGCCACCCCCACTCCAAAATCACTATCCTCTTCATGCACATGCATTAAAACAAAAGATAAATAAAAGTAAGAGCTGAATCTATTCCAACAGAAAATAGCTGGTGCTACATTGCAGAATACCTTCTGTGGCCAGGAGGGGCTCCTATGGATATTCAGGGTTCTTTTTGGGTCCAGAGAATATAGGGGTTCTTGGTTTAGGAATAAAAAGAATGAAACAGATGCTATTTCTTGAGTTTTTAAAAATGACTAAGTTGTTTCAGTTTCTTAAATCCTGAATGAGCTTTGTAACTTGTTACAACTTTTTGGCAAAATGAAATAACTTTTAAAAATTTTATGAGTTTAAACTGCCTGTTCATATACATAACTTTAAAGTTTATGAGTTCAAAATGCATGTTCATTTGAAATGTGGTAGGCAATTTCTTCAGTGGAAAAAGATGATCCTCTTTTCTTCTTATGTGAAGTGGCTTTCCAGAAGAGAATTACCTTTCCTTTCCTTTTTTTAAAAATCCTTACCTTCCATTTTTGAATCACTAGTGTGTATTAGTTCTAAGGCAGAAGAGCAGTAAGGGCTAGGTAATGGAGGTTAAGTGACTTGCCCAGGGTCACCCAGGTACAAAGTGTCTTAGGTCAGATTTGAACCCAGGATGTTCCACCTCTAGACCCGGCTTTCAATCTACTGAGCCACCAAACAGCCTCCATGAATTATCTTTTGAACAGTATGGAGTAGTGAGCAATACAAAGGTGTTACAGTTATCTCTATGTAGTTATGTCATGAGTAGGCCAATGTTTCCTTTAACCATTGGGTGTAGCCCATGGATTCTTTCTCAGAAGAGTGTTTTTCAATGCATAAAATGAAATACTCTATTACAAAGAAAACCAAATATATTGAAATTCATCTATCAAAAAAATTTTTTTAAGTTCGTGGATCTCAGTTGAACTCATGCTAAATGAATTTAGTAATACTGAATTAGACCTCAATATTTAGAAAGACAGAAGTCAAGAACTCATTAAGATTAATCAAAATGAATTAAAGTGGAGGCATAAATCACTGAGAAGAACACTGAAAACATAAGAAATTTATGTGTGAATTAGTGGTTATACATGTTTAACATACATTTGAATTATTTAACACACATTTTTGAGTTTATCTCACTGGCTGTTGTGCAAAATTACATTAAAATACAATTTTAAATTCATATATATGTTTTTTCCTCAAGGAATCTCAAAAAGGGCAATTCATGTTATGAAGCACATAATGACAGAATTTCCACGAGTGTGATGGAAGCCCAAAGAGATGTTCTTGTGAATTTGACACACGGCTGCAAGAGAAGCTCTGGCAGTCATGCACTAGAGGGAAGTACTGAAATCCCATTTGTTAGACACTTCCCTTAATGTGGTCCTGCTGTACTCCTGTAGTATCTTTATGAATGAGAAGCTGAGTCTTGTCTGTGCTGATCTCTGGTCACTAGAGCTCTCGAAAAGAGGCATTAGAGGATTTGCTGCTGGAAGGGGCCATAGATTTCATCTAGTCCAATAACTCTCATATTACAGAAGAGAAAGCTGAAATCCTACAGGGTTTTGAAGCCAAGAGAGGTTTAGAGTTTGCCTCTGGTCACACAGGTAGTAGCTAAGAGACACAGGATTCAAACTCAGGTCTTTTTGTCTCCAAGTACAGTATTCCTCCTGTACAACAATATGGCCATTCCATATTCCATAGTGCAGGTGCTGGCACTTGTACAACACTATTATAAGAACCCATGTGTGTACTGGGCATCAAGGTTTGCAAAAATGCTTTTTTTTGTAACTCTGTGAGGTAGTGCATATGCTATTATCCTTCTTTTACAGATGAGGAAACTGAGGTTCTGGCAACTGAGTTAGAATTTGAATTGAGGGAGCCTGACTTATAGTCCAACAAAACCCAGGAGGTTTCAGCAAAGAGCATCTTCAGAGCCATTTCCTTGATCATCCGTGGTTATTTAAAGTAGATCTGGACACCAGTTCTTCTAGAAGAAATTTAGCTGATTATTTGATTTTAAATTCTAGTTAGAAGACATTTGATAATAGTTGTTTGAAGACCTCTAGACTTTATGTGAAAAAAATTTGAAGCCCCAATTTTTTTTCTTTTCCATAATGCTAATCACTTTCATAAAGACTATCAGAGCTAGAGGAGCAATCAGAATTGGTTATAGTGTGGTCAACTGGTGGAAGTGTATTTCTTTGCCAAGAAGTATTCCATAGGTGGATGGCTTTTTTGGGGTCAAACTTATTGATGTCTGGAGAATTCAACTGGATTATTAAAATGTCTGTCATGTTCTCAGGACCCATTTTAAAATACATTTGTGACTTGGTTAGTTTCATCTGACTGAACCCACGTTCCGCCTCAGCTGAACTTGCAGGGAGTGTCAGCACCAGATCCACTAGGGTCAATATATTGGGATACTTGTATGAGTAGATGGAATTCACAATATCCCAGGTTAACTTTCGGATGTTCTGAAATCTACAAAAAAATGAAAAGCATCAAGAATTGCTAGATTCCAGTTATCTAGGTGCCTACAGAGATCTATTAACACATTAAAAGCTTCAATATTGATTTATCATAATTGAGCTTTCTGAGCTTTCCTTCTTACCGATCATAAATCTCTAGTTTCATCATACTCCATTCTGTGTCCACTTCATCAATTTTCACATTGGCCCCTTCCAACACAGGCTCATAATGCTTTGTAAGAATTGATACCTCTTTCTCACCAAACTCTATAGGATGGACATAAGAGAAGGTTATATGGGGTAAAAGAGAAAATATCTACAGAGATTTCAGAATATTCAGACCACAGATATAGGATTAATATTTAGATTTTACCTTGATCTATCTTTCTTGGCCATAATTTGAAACTTCCAATAGTGGTTGCCCTAACCACATCATGGCTGGCATCACTGAAACAATCATGAAGATGCTTTGAGAGATTTGTTAAGACTGTGTTCCGTACTTCAGAGATATTTCCATTTCCTGTCAGTTGGTTACCATGAAAGTGTGTGGCTGACTCTGCCAGACGTTCCTTTGGACCTGGTCTGAAACATGTTACAAATTAAAATAAGTCATAAATGATTTTTTTTCTTAAAAAAAACACCTTACCTTTTGTCTTAGAATCCATAACAAGTATGGATTCCAAGACAGAAGAATGATAAATGCTAGGCAAATGGGATTAAGTGGTTTGTGTAGGGTCACACAGCTAGGAAATATCTGCACTCAGATTTGAACCCAGGTTTTCCCAACTTTAGACCTGGATTTGTATATACTGTGCCATGTAGCTGTCTCAGTAAATAATTTTTTAAAAGTAAAAACCCTTCCCTTCCATCTTAGAATCAATAACTGTGCATTGGTTCAGAGGCAGAAGAGTTATAAGGATTAGGCAAGTGGGATTAAGTGTCTTGCCCAGGGTCACACAGCTAGGAAGTGTCTGAGGCCAGATTTAAACCCAGGACCTCCTGACTCTAGATGTGGAGCTCTATCCACTGAGCCACCTAGCTGCCCCTGTAAATAATTTTCCAAAGAAACTTACTGCGTGCCCTCTAGTTCATCAATCATCTAAGATGTCCTACCTTTTTTTATACATGTTGAGTGTTCCTAGTGTTGATTGTAGGGTTGCAAATACATCTCCTATTGATGAATTTCTGTCCTGATTGACTCGAGACAAAATGCTGAGAACATTGATTACATCTAGCAAGAAGTGAGCAAATCTGACAACCTCAGCTTGGAGAAGGAACTGTAGGAGCTTTTGAGCTTTCTGATGATCAGTGGAACTTCTGCCTTCTTGCATCTATAGCATAGCCAGGAAATAAAATGATAGCTGACTTCCTTCAAAATGATATAAAAATGCTTAATGAAAGGGGTTTGTTTGGGGGGAGGGTATAATGGTTGGTTTGTTTTAAAAGAAAGTTAAATAATAGATTCAAAATTACTTACTGTTTTTAATTGCTTGACAATTGGAGAATATCCTTTGAGAAAGATTTGTAGAGCCATCTGTAACCGAGGGAGCCATCTATTGTTGCCAACTCGAGAGGGAATCACAGGGCGGATTTTAAGGTCCTCAAAGGCAGCTATCAGAGCATTTGTATTTGAAGGTGAATCACGGTAAAAATAATATATATTCTGGAGAAGATCATTCATAGTTCTGTATAATTGGATGCTCTGCAATGCTTCTTGGTAGGCTAGTTCAAGCCTATGTGCAAAGCAGTGGACTGTTTGCACACATGGCTGAATTTCTTTCAGAAGCCTGGCCACACCATTGTTCTCTGCCACCATGACAGATGCACCATCACTCCCAAACCCAACAAGTTTTTTGGACCAATCTTTGCTAGACAGATTTAGTTGAAGATTCATCTCGAGTGTCTTTTCAATGGCACTTTTTATTGCTACAGGTTCAATCTTGTCCACAGTCTGCACTCCAACAACCTGACAGCAGACTTTGCCCTCATATGCAAACTGTATATAAACAACTTTCGTGTCTTCTATGAAGTTGTCTGAGCCACCATCACTGATGAGTGAGAAGAACTTACATTTTTCTAATTTCTCTCGAAGAGATATACGTTCTACTTCGGCAATAAAGTATATGAAAGTCCTGGCTGACTTGTCAGTTCTGAATATTGGGCCAACGTCTACACCCTTCATATCATCCAGTTTACACATCCAGACAAAGTCTTTGAGAGGACGTCCAGTCTTGGCAATAGCATGACATGTTCTAAAGAGGTTTTCTATTCTTCCCAAAATAACTTTGTTCCTATTCTTTAGCATCTGCTCTTTGGCAGCATCAGTCAGGGAAGAGACCCCTGTTGCTTCTGCTAGAACAGCCTTGGTGTGTGCCTCACTGTTGTCATGTGCTTGGAGAAATTCAGTCCTAAAGTTGTTGGTGCCATAAAAAAAACTAACTTGGTTCCCCCCTGAGTTCACCCCATGTTTGCGACACAAGCCACAGAACATTAGGTCTGAACTGTCATCATACAAGAGCCAGGGGTATTTTTTTAGCCAAATTTTCAAAAATTGGTTGTTCCTCTTAGGTAGGTAATAGTCAAGATTTCTTAGCCTTTTCTTTTCCTCAGCATGTCTTCTAGTATCAACTGAAGAGCCTCCTTTTTTAAAATACTTCCATGGTGTTTTGGCTATAGTTTCAAAAAGTAAATTAACAAAACATATAAAATCTCCACTTCCATGATATTTTCTCTACAATGATGACACAAAATAATTTAATTCTTAAACTTTTTATATTTTTTCCTACTTTAGTAGGAAAATTAGTTTTTTTTTTAAAAATTAGGAATTCCTTATGAGTCAGTCATTCCCTCCTAAGGGTCAAAGACCCTAAGAAGATCTTTTATATTCTTGTGCTACAGGAGATTAAAGGCAAGAAAGATCACTTTAGAGTAAAGCATTTAGAGAAAAAGTGGAGTTTGAGTTAAGCCTTGAAGGATGGCTACATTTTGGATAAGTGGAAAAGGTGAGAGGAAGCATTCCAGGCAGGAGGAACATAAACAAAGGTGTGTGGATAGAAAAGTACAAGCCAGTGTTCTTTAAGAGAGTGAATAGAAAACTTTGGTTAAAGTGGGGTTTGTGTAGGCAAGTTATAAGAGGTAAAGTCTAAAAAATAGGAAATAGGTTGGTGCCAGATCATGGAATGCCTTGAATGTCAAGCTAAAGAATTTGGAATTCATCTTATAGGCTCCAAGAATCATAAAAGTTTTTGAGTAAGGAATAGGATTAATTTGTTTGGGTCATCCAGGATAGGATGGAGAGGAAAGAAAATGGAGGTGGGGAGAACATGTAGGAGGCTATCATGGTAGAACATATAGACTGTGATAAGACCAGATCAGAGTGGAAATGATAAGAATAGAAAGGAAGGGATGGACATAATCAACATTATGAAAGAAAAGATGACAAAACATGGTGACTGTAGAGGAGAACTGACATGGGGGAGTCAAAGATGAAAAGGTGTCAGGATGGGGTAACTAAGAGTAATCAGATTACTTTTGATAGAAAATATATTAAAGGGAAGCAATGTTATGGAGAGCATGAATTATTCCTGAAATTAATAATGAAATATACCCCATATGCTTGAACTATTAAATACATTCTTTTAATTTCTCTGCCTCACTAGAGAAAAGATTAGGAGATTAAAAACAAAAACAAAACCATGACCAGTGGCCCAATTTACACACAAAGACAGTTTCCTGAACAATTGGGACAGATAATTCAAAGTTTCTGTTGTTAATGGGGTAATGTGTAGAAGCTGGACATAACTGATTTTGTGGTGGTCTTGCACATTATTTATCATGTATAATATAGTCCTTTATTTCTCTTTTTTTGGAAGTTATTTGACACATTATTATTATACTCTTCCTTGTCCCCATTTTTCCTTTGTCTTCTTTCCTCCTATTATAGCTTCCCTTATAGCATACTTACTTTTGTACATATTTGGTCTCTGTTCCCCACTACGTATCCCTCTGCCCTCCAGTAGAAGTTAAGATCTTTAATGCCAGAGATTGTGCTGTTGTTTTGTATCCCTAGTACTTAACAGGACATCTTGTACAGAGGAGAGATTGAATACATGTTGGTCAAAATGAATTGTTTACTACAAATGTTTTACTTTCTCTTTTAAAGTACCAGAACCCAAAGCTCAAGAAATACTTAGGAGAGTGAAGGTTATAGAACTTCCCAGCCCCTGCCCCTCTTCTGGAGCCATCTCCACTGCTTCTTCTTGCTTTTTTTTTTTTTTTAGTCACTTGATGTTTAGAGAAAATATGCACTCTTTAAAGCCAATGTCTATGTGTTTGTCGAAAAATGAAAGATGTCATAATATAATAATTTAGACACACACATGTATATATACACATATATGTAAATTATATGAAATCATACGAGAAAAGATTGATCCTAAAAGAAAGTCTGTTATAGTGGAAAGAACATTTGTTAATGCATAATTGGTAATGCATACATGGTAGAGATGATGGGTATCAGTAAATTGTCCCATTTCTATAACGATGATTATTTGTGTTTACTTTAATTGGCATTATTATTCTTGTCAGACTAGTGACCAATAATGTGGCTGTTTCTGAGGATTTAAGATAGACGAACTCACATGGTCATAATTACTTCCAAAACCACCAATGAAGTATTGAGGGAATTACATCATTATCTTTTGGGAGGTTATTCCAGAATGATTTTTAAAATGCAATTTATTAATGTTTCCTCACCAGGAAAAAAATGTTGAGAATAAAAGACCAAGATATAACTCTGATCATGACACATGGTCTAGAACCAGTGATGTGAAATACAAATAGAACTGGGCCACTAAACTACATACAAGGATCCCTGTGTGCTGCATATTATTCTAGAAAACCAGGTTAACTTTATCCATGTTCTATTGTATTTTTACTTATTTTATTAAATATTTCTTAATTACATTTTAATTTGGTTCAGGAGGCGTGAGAGTATTGTGGTTTAATGTCTCTGGTTAAACAATAACCAGATGAGTATGAAAATATAATACATATCAAAATAATGAATCAATTTCATATTTACTAGACTCAGACTGATGCCCATTCTGTCTCTTATTGGCTTCCCCTAGATATATTGACCACAGACATTTTCCTGCCTTTAGGGAGTATTTCAGCTTTTCCAAAACCCTACAAGACACCTAAAGAACACTTTCCTATAGTTGCCTTTTTCATAACTAAATGTAACATCTCAGTGTCAATTGAAGCTGAAAACTAAACTATTGACAGATAATAGTTGCAACAATAAGATTTGGTTTCCTGATATGGACTTGCTAAAAGAATAACTTGGACACCAGAGATCAGTAAGATGCAGTTTTAGGAATATTTCATTGTTTGGTCCTTTTAGTGGTATCCGACTTCTTTGTGAAGTCAGATGTGGGGTTTTCTTGACAGAGATACTGGAATGTTTTGTCATTTCCTTCCACAGCTCATTTTGCAGATGAGGAAATTGAGGCAATGAGGTTAAATGACTTGCCCATTATGCTAGTTATTTGATCTGGATGAAATATAGATCAATATCTATTGCCCAAAGTCGCAATCTTTTCTGCTAGTAAAGTCACCAAGTCCTCCAAGCTAAGTACTTCACTGTTCTCAAGTAACTTAAAATGGGAACATTTAGTCCAAATACCTCTTTTTATAGAGATCCAGGGAAATTAAATGACAAACATTGGAGGCAGGATTCAAACCCAGATTCACTGCATTGTGTATGTGGGAGCCTCTTGAGTTGGACCTCTATTGTAACTAATAAGGTTCTTAGTGATACATTTTAGGCTGCTTGAGTTCTTAGGCATAGAATAAATCAATGACTCAAAGTTACAAGATTAGTGACATCTACAGCTGTGACAACATCTGAGCCCTTCCTTTCTTCCATGTTCTTTTGGCCAGTGGTTTGCAGATCCCGGGCATGTTCAGGATGTGTGTTTTGTTTGAGAATCCTCAGATATCATCTGTAGAAAAGTTATGTTCTTTCCCTGAAAGGCTCAGATTTCTACTGAAAAAAACTGCATAGAAACCACACGAATCTCCTAAATAATTTGGGGAGAAGTTTCATTTCAGCAAAGGAGGAGATCTTAGTGTTCTGGCTTTTTCAGGTGACATTTTTATTCTTTCTGAGTCAGCCTACGTGACAGACTTAGCCCTTGATGTCTGGAGACAAGATGTTGCTACACTCAGGTCACACTGTGGTGCTCTTTATGATATTCTTCTGATTCTTGTGTGCTTGGTACATTAGGCTCTCAAAACATCACATTGTAATGCAATTTGCCAGGAACTGTGGGGCTTTTCCTGAAGGACTGTTTTGTCTAGGCTGCCTGAAATGATTGGGTTACAAGTTTTGAGATAACCTTTAATGGCACTGGTCTGTCTTCTCTTTTGGTGTCATGCCAGGACACCTGAGAGAGAAAGTTTCTGGAAGTTAATCGATTTGGATCTATTTAGCTCACAATGACCCTCACTCCAAGATCTCCTAGAATGATTAAATTTTTTCAGCTTACAATTTTCTGTGCGAGCCTTTAAATTGAGTTAAATTGCTTGAGCCTTTACTAAAAGGTGGTGACGATCAGGGTAAAAATGGTCGTGGGACAATCAATGTCTGGCAGGCAGGAATAGAGGGCATCAGGAGAATATAGTGACATTGTCCAAATCTCTTCTTTCACTAGAGATCAGTGGTAATAGTTGGTGACAATGCGAAGGCAATTAACCCTGAAATGGTCATTCGTTCAAATTCCAAGGAATTAACCATGAGAGAAAAATCTAACAGAGTTCAATGTCTTTTGGCATAATCCAAGGGAAAGCATTGTTTTAGACATTCTACATTTGCCTCTCTGACACTCTAAATTATTTTTTATAGGAGGAAACTGAAACCTAATGATGTGTTTCACAATAACATTTGAAGAGCCAAGACAAAAATTGAAGTGATGGTTTAGTCAGGGGATAGCCGAGACAAGAGTAAGTTTCGTATTCTTTCTAACTGAAAGGAAATGAAAGGGGCTAAAGGAAAGAGGAACAAGGGAGATGGCTTGTGGGGAAATCACTGAAGGAACCAAATGATAAATTCTCAAACTTCTAAATGTCTGGGATTGTCTTAGATGTTGAGAATCACACAAATACAATAAAATGTTCATATTACGGGTTCTCATGTACCATAGCATACAATAATTGGGAAGAGCTACATCCTTTGTGATTCTTGCTTGTGGACTCTTCACAGAGGTCCATAGAGTGTGCAGGTCTTCTCTAGTTCTATGGAGTCTACCATGTTTGGAGCATGAGGGGTCCACCAGTTTTTCTTTTGCTCTTGCTTACATGATTGTTTTACTCACATGTCTGGTGGGCAGTGTGGTGGAGTGGGGGAGGATGCTGACCTGGATTTGAAGACTAGTTCTGCTACTTATTTACTACTTTTGTCATTTTGAAGAAATCACATAGCCCCTCTAAGCCTCAGTTTCTTTATTTTCAAAATTAAAGGGTTGGCTAGATGGTTTTCAGGTCTAGAACCATGATTTTTTATCTAACAGTTTTTAAATCCTTTGAAATAAGTGTAACACAAGTTTTTTTTTTAAACCAGGGAGTTTGGAATAATTAAGAAAGGTATCATGGTATAGTAGATAGAGTACTGGACTTAGAGTCACGAAGACTTGAGTTCAAATTCTAATTCATGGAGCAAGTCATTTAACCTCTCTGCCTCATTTTCCTTCCTTCCTTCCTTCCTTCCTTCCTTCCTTCCTTCCTTCCTTCCTTCCTTCCTTCCTTCCTTCCTTCCTTCCTTCCTTTCTTTCTTTCTGTTAAAAACTCTTACCTTCTGACTTAGAAATGATACTAAGTATCAGTTCAAAGACAGAAGAGAGGTAAGAGCTAGGCATTTGTGGTTAAATGACCTGCCCAGAGTCACACAGATAGGATGTGTCTAAGGTCACATTTGAACCCAGGACCTTCTGTGTCCAGGTTGTCTATTCACTGAGCCACTACTTTCTATCTCATTCTTTTCAACTGAAAAATGGGATGAAGGAATTGGTTTAAATAACCTCCAAAGTTTATGATACTATTAATGTTTTATTTAACAACATAAATAAAGTCTTTAAATAAAAGTTAATTTTGGTACTCAAGTGGGTAAATCACATGCAGAGGCAATTTCTTTGGTAACTAAAGCATTAGGTCTTACAATTTGTAAGACAATATTAGATACCTACCGTCTCATGTCAACCCTCTTAGGCATTTACTTACTTTAACCCAATAATCTCCTTTTCCCCCAGAAACTGCATATAGGTAATTTAATGCCAAAGGGAACACAAATATCAAGAAACAATTTAGTTAGTTATAACATTCTTTGTAAATGAGACTTTAAAAGCCCTATTGTGGACACAACTTCTGTGTAATACCAAATCTGTTATTTTTTCAGAGGTATATTTCATTATGCTTCCAGAAAACCCAACAGATTCCATTCATGTATTATGATGGCTATAAGAGGACATATGAGGAAATGTTGAAATGTTCCTTCCTCCCTCCCCCCAATATTTGAATGTTAACATGTTTTCCTAGAATTAAGAAATTTCCTAATCATAAACTAGAATTTTATTTCATTTCATATGGCTTTTTGAAATTTTGGAATTTTCTAGAGTACAAAAGTAGGTCTAGTTCCTTTTCCTTTTTCTAAATCATAGGAAGAACTTGCTTGAGAAAGCAGATATGTGCTATAATGAAAGGCATTGATGCAATTAGGGGGTTCCCATCTATTATAAATATTCTGATACTGAAAGAGTCTGAGAAACCAGGCACTTCTCTAATGACTTGGACTTTAGTGACGCAAAAGCAGAGCTCAATGACATCTTTCTGAGCCCTGAATGTTGAAGTCACCCAACAGACAGAGAGCTCCCAGCCATGACCTCAGGCTGAGGGCCAAGGGAACATTCACCCTCTTTAATCCTATATTTTAAAAACAAAAACCTTCCAGACATGGGACTCATATTTTCCAAAACCTGTATTAATCAAGCAACAATGAAAAAAATGGATTTCTTTAGTTTCATCAGGACTTATCAGTTCCTAGATAGTCCTCAGTGCCAGACAACTTCCAATGGCTGATGCCCTCAGGTGGCTCCTTTCAGTTCTGCTGTTTCCACTAACATGAGAGCAAATTGCAGCAGGGCAGTCCTGCTTCCATAACTCAGGCTCCCTTCTTTTCTGGGGGGTCACTGCCTTTGGCTTAGTTTCTGCATGAAGGCCAGTGCCTCATCATTCTCTGGGCATTACATGGTTATTATTTTCAATACTCTCTTGCCTATTCTGTTTTCCTGCTCCAGATGCCCTCAGCTGCCTCTGACAGTCCACATGTTTCCTTGAATATATGACAAATCCCTTAAGAAGCCTTCTCTGACCAATTTCCCCACCGCACGAATCACTAGTTGGCTTTGTTCGCCTGACCCTTTACTTATTGTTTGCCATTCATTTTCTTAAAGTTGTTTATGTTCTCTAGTGGTTACTTATATATGAGTTTGTCTTTTCTTCCCAATTTAAATTATAAAATTTTCTGAAGGCAAAATATTTGTTACATCTCGTTTGTAGTGGAAAAGATTTTGGACTTGAATTCGGAACAACGAGGTTGGAGTCCAAGATCTCATAAGCTCTGCAACCACTTAACCTCCGTGGACCTTTACTTCCTTATTTGTAAAAGAGGAAGACAAATATTTGCACGGACCAATTCAAATGGTCATTATAAATTGTAAAGTGCTAAATGATCATAAGGACTACTTTTAAATCTTGAGTAGCCAGAGGTGGGAAGGGCTGCCCCCACTAAGGACCTATCCTTTTTGTTTTCTTCCCTCATCCCCTTCTCTAGCAAGATCCATTCCAGAACCCACCTTGGAAAGTAGGACAGTCTGTGGGAAGAGCCACCATATATCACCAAGCAAAACTTATGTTGGGACCAATTCAAATGGGCCCATCAGAATCAATTATACAATTTTCAGTGAGAGCATTTACACTCTGAAATCTGTAAGAGCTAAAAACCATGACTTGATTTATTGTTTTGCTTATTGTCTAGGCTTAAGAAAGTGACAGAATGTTATAATCTTAATAGTTTGGTGAATATATTTCCCATCTTGACTATGAAGCACTTACCAGAGTTCTTCTCCCTATTCTCTTTCCTTCCCTATTCAAAGAAGTGATAATTCTCTTATTGTGTTGGCTAATTGGTACTTTCCTGGGAGAGCCTGCATAAATAATTATCCTCCCTACCTTTTGGTGCCATCTGCATAAACTCTTTTCGAAGGGTGTTGAGTTGTTCGAGAGTGAGAAAAGTATTCATTTCTTTCTCCACAGGTGGAGGCCGGACAGGAGGAAGTGGATCTGGAAAGACTTTCACATCACCATTGATGTAGAAATCTTCATCATTTAAAATAAGTTCATTCTGAATCCTTGTTGAGGTTTCAATGTGGTAGTGAGCCACTTCAGTTAATTTTTCCACACTGCCCAGAAGGAGAACAACATACAAAGGATGTAATTCTCAATTTAAAAAAATGCTAGAATGATGAGTGTTTATATAACAGACATCTTGCAAATTAGAGGGCATCTTCTAGCTAAGAAAGATACTTTGAAGTACATATTAAAATAAGCAATAGGGGATAACAGGTTTTATAATTTATACATTTTATAAGAGGATATTAACAATGTTTTGTGCTGTCCTTAAAAAAGTGTTCTGTGATTTCATCAGTTTAAGAAACCAATGATGGAAATGCCTTCTATGGATGCAGATTGGCCAAGTTTCTCTAAATTATAAGTTTAGAGTTGGCTGAGAATACAGAGATAAAATATTCATCATGGTCAACACAACTTTTATTTAGCAGAGGCAAGACTTGAACTCAAGTCTTCCTGACTTTAAGCATGGTCTTCTAACCATTATACATAGTGCCTCTCTTTCTGTACTAAAGGCAATTTATTAAAAGATAAGGTATCAGGGGCAGCTAGGTGGTTCAATGGACTGAGAGTTAGGCCCAGAGATGGGAGGACCTGGGTTCAAATGTGACCTCAGACACTTCCTAGTTATATGATCCTGAGCAAGTTAATTCATCCTCATTGCCAAGCCCTTACCATCGCTCTTCTGCCTTAGAGTCAATAACAGTATTGATTCTAAGATAGAAGGTAATTGTTTAAAAAAAAAAAAAGGTAAGGTGTGCATGAGTCAATTTCATGTCCAGAGAGACTGGTCAAATATTAATGACATATTAATAATTTCTTTTGGATAATGAATCATATCACATCATCTTAAAGGATAAATTCAATAAATATTAGAGATGAAGATGTCTCTAAATTTTCATATTTCACTTTTCTTTTGAATTACTGCAATTCTACCTAGAGCCCAGCACCTTCTTTGATGGGAGTATGCCATGCTAAAAGGTCCTGTGCCAGCGTCTCTCATGACTCACAATCAAAACCAAAGTTCTTCAGAGAGATCATTGTTATTACTTTTTATGACCTTCACATGAGCACTTGTTTTGTGTAAGTTTTCCTTAAAATAATCTTTTAGGCAAACATACATTTGGCATTCAAACAACATGGCCTTCCTTCCTTCCTTCCTTCCTTCCTTCCTTCCTTCCTTCCTTCCTTCCTTCCTTCCTTCCTTCCTTCCTTCCTTCCTTC
>NC_058130.1:383140217-383184219 GCF_016433145.1 Gracilinanus agilis
CTTTCTTTCTTTCTTTCTTTCTTTCTTTCTTTCTTTCTTTCTTTCTTTCTTTCTTTCTTTCTTTCTTTCTTTCTTTCTTTCTTTCTTTCTCCTTTCTTTCCTCCTCTCTTTCTTTCTTCCTTTCCCTTTCATCTTATAATCAATAATGTGCATTGGTTTTAAGGCAGAGGAGTGGTTAGGGCTAGGTAATGGGGGTTAAGTGACTTGCCCAGGGTCATAGAGCTAGGAAGTATCTGAGGTCAAATTTGAATCCAAGATCTCCTGGCTCTTAATCCACTGAGTCTCCTAGCTGTCCCCATATTCAGAGCATTGTAATTATTGGAAGGATTTTAGAGGTCATCTGGTTAAACTCCCTTGTTATGCAAATAAGAAAATTAAGACCCAAAGCAGAAGGCTATCCAGTATAAAGTCAAGAAGGCTTTTACAGAAATCTAATCAATTAAACTGGTTGACTTGCTGGGATAATCCTCACTACTGTGTTATAGACAGCTTCATCTTATCTGTTATCTGAGGAAAGTGGCTCAGTTTCCTGTCATAGTTTTTAATTTTCCAGGACAAGAACTGCATTTAGTACTGGGCTTATCTTCCTTAAATTCAAATCTGGCCTCAGGCACTCATTAGCTATGTGATCTCCAGTAGGTCACTTAACCATGTTTGCCTCAGTTTCCTCTTCTGCCAAATGAGCTGGAGAAAGAAATGGCAAACCACTTCAGTATCTCTGCCAAGAAAATCCCGAATGGGTCATGAAGAGTTGAATATGACTAAAAGTGATTGAACAACAACAGTACTGTTCCAGTGCTATATTGTCTACTTCTCTCCCCTTGCACAATTCAAGTATTCACAATACCTACATGGCAGCAAAAATGTTATTTTTCAACTGCTACTACCTTGGCTACAAATTTGAGTCCTTCAGCTTTTGGCAACTCATGTGGAATGGTCTTTCTTCTGTTTTTTTTAGTCAGTCTCTTTAATTGTGGGTCCAGAAAAAGTACCCCTGGATGGAGCAGCTTACCACCTGGGAATCCACCAGGTAAGCTTCCTGGTATTCCCCCTTTACTCTTGTACATTTTAGGCATAATGGGGATACTGACTTTCTCCAGTTTCTTCTGCTAATGCTCCAGTTCTTTATCAGGGTCTGGTTCTTATCCAGACAGTTGATTATTTTGTTACATTTTTCAAGGATCTTGTGTTTATCTTCATTACAAATTTTGCCTTGGGATTTCTTATTCTACATTATAGTCTTCATTTTAAAAATAACAAAATCCCAGTGAGTTCTTGGAGAATATCTCGTCTCTCTGCTTCTCACCTTCAGCCTTGTATTTTTCAGCTTCCTGGACCATATGTTTATTGTCTTCTTTGTTCAGACTACATTTGTCATAATTAATGGCAACCTTATTCTCCTTGCCTGTGGTCTTATCCCCAGCAGAAACATGGGGGGATGCCATTTGTATCAATTTCAAATGTTAATTTAATCTAAGGAATACCCCTTTGGGCATTCCTATGAGCTCAAACTTGCCAAACAGGTTGCTATTCTTTGTCATTGATCTCTCATCTTTGTAAACTTGAATAAGCACACCGAGTTTGTCTGAGTGCATGGCAGGGACAGAAGTATTGCATTTAATGAGAACTGTAATAATTCCACCAGCAGTTTCAATACCAAGAAAAAGATGAGGGATGTCCAAAAGCAGCAGGTCCTGTACTTTCTCAGATGCTTCTCCAGATAAGATAGCTCCTGGATACCTACAGCATAGGCTTCATCAGAATCAACACCCTTAATGAACTCCTGGCCATTGAAGAAACCTAGCAGAAGTTTCTGAAGAGGAGGGAAACAAATAGAATCACCCACACCAAGAGGATGTCGTATATCTGTGATTAATCTGGTTTGCCATCACATTTAAGGCCTTTCCCACAGGGTTCAGTGAATCAGGAAAGGTTCAATTCTTTAAAATGAGCACTCATGAGAGCAATAAAGAACTTGGAACTTTATTAGAGAAAGCCAATCTTAATATTGTCCTGAGTAGGGGAAAAGAAGGTATACTTTGTATGTTCACAAGTGATGGTGGACACCCTTCTTGTTCTTGTCCTCCTTATGCTTTCAGTTGAACTCAGCAATGAAATGATTGACCATGTGGTTGTTAAAATTCCTCTAACCCAAGGGAGTATCTCTAGCTGTAGACTTGACTTCAAATATGCCATCTTTAATAACAAGAATGAAGACATTAAAAGTGCCACCTGCAAGGTCAAAGACCAACTAATTTCTTTTGGGACCAATTTAATCCAGTAAACTTTTGTTATGTGTCTACTATGTGCAAAGCACTGTGCTAAGCCCTGAGGTTACAATTAATAAAAAGAAAGACATCCCTCGCTTTTGAAGGGCTCACACTCTAATGGCAGGAGACAATAGAATAGACAGTGGAAAAGGAGGCAGGAAAGTATGTGTGTGGGGAGGACCAGAGGTTTCCTGGCACAAGAATATTTTGTTCCAAGGAATTAAAACCAAGCAGTGTAGCAGGGGAAGAGTGAAGTGAGCCAGAAAGTCTATAAGGAAAGGCAGTGGGAAGAGTTTGGTACTCCACTACCCCAAGCCCTCCAATCAGAGAGGAGAGGGGGCTAAGGGAGGTAGTGTCAGTCAAGACTTGACCAGCAATGTCAATGAGATTAGAAATGATGAGATTCACCTAGGAGAATCATATTGTTCCACGAAGTTGAAACCAGATAAAGAAGAAGAATGGAGATGAATCAATATTTGTATCCAAACCATTATTAATAGCATTAGCAGTTCGCTTGTTGATAATTTGGAACACACGGAGATCAACAATGGTTCCAGCTTCTTTGGTGGCTTGACATAGGGACTCATTGAAGTAGGCTGAGACTGTGATGAGAGCATTTCAATACTCTTCCCAAGGTAAGCTTCAGAAATTTCTTTCATCTTGGTGAATATCAAAGGAGATAATTCTGTGTAGAAATTTTAGGTCTCCCCTTTGTACTCCACTTGGATGTTAGGACTGCCTGCATCCCACACTGTTGTGAAACACCAATACTTCATGTCTGACTGTACTATTTTATCATCCAATCTGTAACCAAGTAAGTGTTGGCATCAGAGTCTGTGTTGGTTCATTGCAACTCGGTTCTTTATAGCATTTCTGATGAAATATTCCATGTCAGTGGAGATGTCAATGGAGATTATGTAGCTTAGGGTGGTCCTATTTCCTTGATCATTAGCAATGATCTCTACTTTTCCATGTTGGAATATTTCTCACATGGGAATAAGTGATGCCAAGATCAATGCCAACTTCTACATGGCTGCTGGGGCTTCTGGGCAGTAACTGACCAATGTAGGGTAAGAGAAATTGCTGTTGTGTTAAGTCTGAGATGCTGAGTTTTGAGAAGCCAGACAGGGGAATTTCATGATGTAAGCAAATCTTACCACATAGTAAAATAGTCATATCTTGTGTGTATGTCAATGTATATATGTATATATATGTGTATATATATATATGTACATTATATGTATTACATCATATAGGCACACAAAGGTACCCATTTTCTAAAAAGAGAAATTATTATTAGCTTTTTAAAGAAATAACAGTATCTGACATTTGTAAAGCAATTTTAGACTTGCAAAGCTTTTTAAACATATGATTTCATTTAAGCTAATTTAAGCTCAACCTTGGGAAGACATGTACTAGAACCAGCTCAAACTAGCTCTTGAGAACTGTCAATGTGAGCCTTTCTGCTCAGTGCTACAAATCAGGACTTATTGTTTGGTCAATTGTCTAGATTTAAGAAAGAGATGGAAAAGTATTGATAAGGTAAATTAAACTTAGCCAATTAACCTGGTGGCAGCTGCTAAATTTGTGCTGTAAAAATAGTACTTCCCTGTTTAAGCCTTATAATATGCCTTATAATATACCTGTGAGGAAGTTAAAGTCATCATCATTATTATTCCAATATTTAAAATGAGGCAACAGTCTCAGGCAGATTAGATGACTGTGTCTTTAATAATCTCTCAGACGAAATGTATTATTTCACTGGTTCCTACTTCAAGACACTAATAGTGGCACTGGGTTGAATTCATTAAGAAGATGAAGCATGGGATCCTTTACAAATTGACTAATGAATCAAATTCCAAGTAATCAGGTATCCAGAAATGAGCACCATCTAGTGGGAAGTCAGTTAATCACTTGTGAACAAGTGGGCAACAAGGTTGCATTTGGTAAGGAGAAAACTCAAAGAATGTGAGCTATGGTAGCTTTCACTAGAAGATGTAGGTTGAAAAGATAGGCCAATGGACTGAAAAGTGAGATCTCACTTTTGGTACCACTGAGGAACATAAGTAATCAGAGTCTTAAAGACAACTAGCTTTGATTATCTTTATTTGCATATTTTTATATCTTCAAATGGGAGAAGGCAAAACCAAATGCATAAATAAATGTCCAGCAATTACATGTCACTTCTTTACACAAAAATTTTCAGTGGCCTTCAAGTAAAGTTCCAATTATTTCTTGGCATTTTAAGTTCTCTACAGTCATGTTTTGCCCTAACTTTTATTCCCATATTAAATCTCCCCTCAATAAAGGAATGATGATTATGATCACACACACACACAAACACACACAAACACACACAAACACACACACACACATACACATATATTGATTTATGGGCAGATAGGGGAATCCATCAAGTCTGAAGTCAGGAAGATTCATCTTCTTGGATTCAAATCTGGCCTTGGGCACTTACTAGCTGTGTGACCCTTGACAAGTCACTAAAAAAAACCCCAAACCCTTACCACCCATCTTGAAATCAATACTGTGTGTTAATTTTAAGATGGAAGAGTCAGAAGGGCTAGGCAAGGAGGGTCAAGTGATTTGCCCAGGGTCACACAGCTTGGATGTGTCTGAGGTCAAATTTGAACGCAGACCCTCTCATCTCTTGTCCTGGCTCTCAATCCATTGAGCCACTCAGTTGCCTCCTGTATTAATTATTTTTTGCTTTCTTTTGCTTTCACACTTTACCTCAGTCCAACCTCCCCACCTTGAAACAATGTTCCTATTTTTTTCTCAATAATAACTGCAAAGATAAAATATCTACCTTGGCCCAAATGAATATACAGCACTTGACCTCATACATAAGGTCCTCCATGTCTTCTTGTTAACTAGTTTTGAGTCAAACCAAGAAATAGTCTAATCTCATTCTCTTATTCCCCTCAACCAATCACCATGATCAGAAATGAAACATGTGAATACCCTTAAGTCCACCTGGAAAAGGCAAGCCATCTCTGACATGCATAAGATTGGAGACTTTTCTTTTAGAAAAAAGGAAAAGCTGAGAAGTCATCTCCTGAGCTGCCACCCAGCCCCAAACTGGGCGACTGCCCCGTCATCGACCCAGTATGGGCACCAATTTGAAAGCCAACAGAATCCTACTCCAGCCTCTCCATCTGTAAAAAAAGGATCCTTGAAGAAAGATCTTTGGGACTCAACTCCTGTGGATAGAATTCCTTTCCCACTCTTCCCCCAGTCACTAACTCCACTGCAGAGGCAGGATAACCTCTTACCACATAATCACTCATTTAGGAAAGGCACGTACCACCAACCAAAAGGAATGAACTGATCATGTCTCCTTTTCTTTTTCTTTTTTAGTTTTTTTTTAAACTTTCATTTTTGGTCTTAGTAAGAGCTCTAAGACAGAAGAGCAAGGGCTAGACAAACAGGGGTAAGTGACTTGCCCAGGATCACACATTTAGGAAGTGTTCTAGGTCATATTTGAACCCAGGTCTTCCTGATTCCAGACTTGATGCCCTATCCACTGTGCTACCTAGCTGCTCTCCATCCATTTCATTTTACAGTTATTCTGACTCATAGTCCTAATTTCTATTCATTGGAATTGGCTCTAATTAAAATTTCCACAATTATACCCCTCCTCTTCCTCCACTGAATCTGCTACCAACAAGGCATGTCAATCCTATCTCAATAATACTTTTTATTCCTTTCTCATCACTCAAAAAACACCCAAGTAATAGCATAAGAGACAGAGTGCAGAACCTGGAGTAAGGACTCACATTCAAATCCTACCTCAGATACTCATTGGTTGTGTGACTTTGGGGAAGTCAATTAACATGTCTCTCACTCAATTGCCTCATCTGCAAAATACTGTGTATTGGCTACAAGGCAGAAGAGTGGTAAGAACTAGGCAATGGGGATTAAGTGACTTGCCCAGGGTCACACAGCTAGGCAGTGTCTGAGGCCAGATTTGAACCCAGGTCCTCCAGTCTCCAGACCTGGCTCTCAATCCACTGAGCCACCCAATTGCTCCCTTTTCTGTAACTTTAAAAGCCTATTACATTTTACATTTCTCATCCCTTAAAAAATAACCTTTCTTATTTTTATCATTCAAGTAGGTTGCTAAGAATCCTTTATTTTTCAGTCATACATTACCTTGCCATTTCAGCTAAGTATCTGGCTCCGAGCCATTTGTCCATCAGTTTGTAAACCTCAATTGCTCTTCCTAGCAGCTCTTCCATGTAAGATAGGGCCTTTATCTTGATCAGTTCCAGTCGGAATATTGAAGCTTGCGCTGTATTTAAAAGCAAGTTCAGTGAGGGATGGTTTTGAACACTATGTGTGCATATTTTCAAATAAATTCATTCAAAACACAGAACTCTTTCTCAACCAGCAATAATTTGAATGAATAGCCATGTGTTCCCACAATCAAGAAGCAACTCTCCTAACCTCTTCACTCCTTTGGTTTATTAAATTCAGAAGCAAAATAGAGATAGATATTTACATTAAAACTAGACCTGGCTTTCATTCTTTGGGCTGGAATACATGACATGATCAGCATCTTTGATCAATTCAGAAATGAGAAGACAAAGAAGGAAATACCACATGTTGATGACTTTAAATTTCAGAAGGTGGGAGGGAGGCATTTCCTTGAATTTAACTTAAAAATAAGAAATGTCCTAATTATTTCACTATTTTAAAATGACTGGAAGAAAATTGGGTGAGTCCTTATGATTTTGTGGTCCTCCTGGGTTTTCTAGAATCAGAAGGATTACTAAGGGAACACCAGCCTCTTTGTGGATGATGCCATCATAATGACTTTAAAGGTTAGAGGGGACATGTGATATATAGAAGAGACATGGGGAGGGTGTAAAGAACCTTCTCAATTGTTTAGGATGGGACCAGGCAGTGGAGGGGAAGCATGGGACCAGACTCCCATCAATTCTGGATCTTCTGCTTTTCCTACTTTGAAATTTTGTGGTAGACACTGGAAAGAGGTAGGAAAATGGCTCCCAGACGGTATCAAGAGCACTAGATGGAATTCCATTCTTTTCTCTCCCCAACACCTAATCCTTTACTTCCATGATTTTAGTCCCTAATCCAGTGACTACAATGATTAGTGTAAAAAATATATGATATTTTGGTTCCATTTTCTGATCTCTGAAATCTTTCTTTCTTTTTTATTTGATTCCCAGAACTTCAAAATCATAGAATTAAGCCTTTAAGAAGCGATAAGAAAAAAAGTACCTAACAACTTCTCCCCACCCCTGCCCTAGTGACTATTCATCCCATTTTTAAAAAATGAATTGTAGGGAGGAGGATTTTACAGATTTGACTCCCAAGAACCCATTTCAGTATATAAGAAACCTCCAGCAGGAGACTTTTTCCTCTTAGTTACAGATCTAAATAATTTCCAATGTAATTTACCCCCTTTAAGTTTCACTTCTGCCTCTTCTGACCAGTGAATCTCAGCAATCTCTTGTGTTTTTTCTACACCTGTTTCATAACTTTACTGACCCTCCTGGCTACAACTGTCTCTTTTCAATACCTTTTCTGAGGTTTCTACATGCTTTTCTAAAGTTATAACAAGACTATGAATGTGCGATGCTAAATCATTTGTTCAGTGTAGGGAAAATATCAGTCAAGTTAGTTGCTTGACCTGCCTAGACAGAACAAGCATGCTATGGAATTTTTCACTTTGCAGTCTATTTGTTCTGCCTTGGTGTTGACATAATCTAATATTCCTTAGGATCCCTGTGTGATTTGTCAGTTTAGTGAACGTTTATGGGCTTTTCTATGAAAATGATGGGAGTGTGCCTCGTTGTTATATACCTTCACATTGAAGAGCTGTAATATGTTCTTCCTTTATTTTCATTTTCAATTCATTCCTCTTATCAAGCGCCTCCTGTTCCTCTGGTGTTAGAACTATGGAAACGGCTTCAACTGGTGATGGAGCTATAGAAGCAGCAAAATATTTTGAGTAAATTCCAGATTTTCATAATACATACATATACATGTTATATGTGTACATATTCATTAAACAATCACATTCAACAAATATTTGTTAAACTCTTCCATGTGGTAGTTGCTTAGGGATATGAAGACAAAAACAAATCAGTCCTTGACCTCAAAACGCTTACGTTTTAATGGGTGATGGTGCATAGAAATAGGGACACAAATATAGACTGGAGAAGGGGGGAGTGCTAATAACTATGGGAGAGCTAAGAGCCAGCATTTACAGGGCACTTTAAGATTTAGAAAGTACTTGGAAAAGTTTATCTTACTGTATTCTCACAACAGTTCTGGTGGAATAGGTGATAATATTATCTTCATGCTACAGATGAAGGAACTGAAGAGCTCAGAAGGTAAGTGATTTGTTCATGGTCACATCCTGAGGCTGAACTTAAAGTCACATCTCCCTGTACAGTCCAGGACTTTATCCACTGCACTATTTCTTGTTCAGTCATTTCAGTTGTATCTGACTCTTCATGACCCCATTTGGGGTTTTCTTGGCAAAGAAGCTGGAGTGGTTTGCCATTTACATCTCCAGCTCATTTTACAGATGAGGAAACTGTGGCAAACAGGGTTAAGTGACTTGCCCAGGGCTGTAGAGCTAGCAAGTATTTAAGATTGTATTTGAACTCATGAAGATCAGTCTTTCTAATACCAAGACTCTATCCATTGTGCTGCTGAGCTGCCCCACTGCATTATTTAGCTGCCTCTAATCAGGAGTTTGGTAGGGCTTCATAAAGGAGGTGGCACTTGCTGGAAGACAAGAATTCTGAGAGAGACATATGAGAATGGAGTTTCCTGAGGAGAGTCTCTGTGAATGCATAGGCAGACATAGGAAATGAAAGTTGAATTTATACAAGAGCAAGTTGTCTCATCTGATTGGGTTGTAGAATTTAGGAAGGAAAATAGTATGCAATGAAACTAGAAAGGTAGATAGGATACAAATACAAAATGTACAGAATACAAAGACCCTTCAATGCAAAATTTGAGGGAAAGCAATTGAATTTACTAGATAAATCTCATTGATCTTATTAACCACACATAATAATCATGAATTTTGAATTTTGTTTGTCTGCTTCTGGCTTCATTTTCCTAGATCAAAATGAGTTTTGACTTTATGATTAAGGAATTAACTTCTTTTTTGCTTTGGATTGTCCAATCCTTGGAGAGTAGGAACATATATCCTGCTTGCCCTGAACTTTTGATGTTTCCCTTTAATTGTTCTTTGTCCAAGGCCGGTTTGCCAGGATGTTGCTCTGATCTAAGTTTTCTTACTTCTTCCTTTAATAATTAAGTCTTCTGATGAATTAAGGAGCTTTATTTTTCCATTCCAAGGTAACTTCTCGGTCATGAAATCCCAGTGGGGCAAATTCAGCCACACGATTTATATTGCTGCTTGGTAATAGGAGAGTGTACATAAAAATGTTCCTGGAATTAAGAAGTTCGATCCGTCTAAAGTGTGCCTCAGTAACACCACTCATCCTAGTTTGTCCCATCCCCTCATCCAGGGGCAGAGATAAGATTTGGTGTAAATGTTCCTTAAGATCTTTTGTCCTTTCAAAATCAAATACAGAGATGCATAGGAAGCATTTCAATTAAACTTTGAAATGAAATTTAAAAATTAAGGATGGAAAATGAGGTAAATAATAATAGCAATAGTAATAACAATCACAATTTCTATATTGTCTTAAAATTAGTAAAGCATTATATATATATATATTTATGAGATAAAATCTCATCTGATAACTAAGGACAAATTCAAAGAGTATTATTAGATTTATGACCATGGACAGGCTAAGCCCAGAAAAAAACAAATTGCAAAAGCTAAATTCAGCAAAAGAGAATTTTTAAAAAATTGTTGCATAGAACAAATAAAGGATTAAACCTTTGATTGAGGCTAATTTTATGATATTAACAATTGACAAGAAAGCAGAATTTTGCAACTTCTGGGTGGCTCAGTGGAGAGAGAATAGGGCATAGAAACAGAAGAATTGATTTCAAATCCAGCCTCATACACTTACTAGTTGTATAATCCCAGGCAAGTCACTTAACTTTTGTTTGCCTCAGTTTATTCATCTGTAAAGTAGAGAAAATAATAATGCCTACTTCCAAGAGTTGTTATGAGGATCAGATGAAGTAAAATGGTACATAGAAAGCACTATATAAATGTTGGCTATTATTATCATTATCCTAAAATTGGAAAGGGTAGAATGAGCCTTAATGAGAGGGAATATAAGTCCAAGGGAGGTGAGAAAGATAGTAAGAGCACTTAGCCACTTTGTTTTTATTATTGTTATTATTATTTTAAACCTTACCTTCCATCTTAAAGTCAACACTGTATTTCCCCCAAGGCAGAAGAGCAGTAAGGACTAGGCAATGGGAGTAAAGTGACTTTTCCAGGATTACACAGATAGGAAGTGCCTGACAGCAGATTTGAACCTAGGACCTCCCCTCTCTAGGCCTGGCTCTCAAAACACTGAGCCACAGAGCTGCATCCCATTTAGCCACTTACATTATTTTCTATATCTCTCTAAGTCTATTATGTGAAGGGTACTTAAAAGGTGCTTGTGGATGTAATTGTTATGATTATTGCCTTTAATCTTTAGGAAATAATGGAGAACTGGAGCAAAATTTGACATCTTGAATATCATTAAGACTTGCTCAGATGTGACTCATGATAGTAATATGAAAAGAAGGCAGGTAGGCCTATAAGGAGAGTAGCACTGATTCAAATGAAACAAATTGGGCACAAGGTGCAGAGGGAGAGGACAGGAGAGGAATATTATATTATGAAGATATAGTTATATGAAAAAATCTCAGAACCCAGAGTTTTGTTTTGTTTTATTTGTTGTTGTTGGGAGGAAACATTTGGATGAAAAACAACAGTTATAAACATAAGCTTTGATATTACTGGAATCCAAAAGTCAACTAGAGAGAGGGAAAATGGATGAAGAATTTCATCCAGAGTTTGGAATGTAGACATTATATAGTAGTGATTAGTGATGAGCAATCTTAGTTCCAGAGCTGTGTCTCTGTGTCTCTGTATCTCTCCCTCTCTGTCTTGTCTCTGTCTCCATTTTCTCTCTTTCTGTCTCTCCTTCTCTGTCTCAGTTTCTGTCTGTCTCTCCCTTTCTCCCTCCCTCTTTCTCTTTCCCTCTCTTTCCCTCCCTTTCTCTGTCTGTCTCTGTCTCTCTTTCTCCCTCTTTCCCTCTGTCCCTCCTTCCTTTTCTCTTTCTTTCCTCCTTCTCTCTCCTCCTCCTCCTCCTCCTCCTTCTTTTTCTTCTCTCTCTCTCTCACCTTACCCCTTATTATTTTTCTTGCTCTCCCTTTCCCCAAGTTCTATGTCTTTGCCAGAAGAGGTAGCTTGGTGGGACAATGGGTAGAGCTCTGGGCCTGGAACTGGGAACATATCAAATCCAGCTTCAGACATTTACTAATTATGTGATCCTGGGCAATTTACTAACTTATATTTGCCTCAGTTTACTCAACTATAAAGTAGCACCTATTTTGTATGAAAGTATTTCAAAAGCACTTGCCATATACCTGGCATATAGTTGCCATTTAATAAGTGCTTGTTTCCTTCCAAAATAAGAACAGTTAATACTCCCCCCCCCCGCCGCAATTGGTTTAGTGATGATTTATTGTATCCTTTTAAAAAATAGAGAAGCACTTCTTGACTAGGCCTTCTATTCTCTATCTGATCCTCAAATGAAAGAGAAGAACTTACTAAAGGCTTTGATAAATTCAAGTTAGCAGGAACTAACTGTACCCCAGAGTACTAGAACTTGCATATGTGAATGCTGAGAGGTTGTTACTGAAAGATTATGATGTGGTGTCTCTAGAAGGAAAACTAAAAATATTGTCAATGATTTTGAAATCTTGGGCATATAAATTGAAGCCCATAGAGCAGCAATGGTAAACCTTTTAGAAATGGAGCGTCATGCCTGCCTCCCCCACCAATAACAAGTGCTGTGCCCCTCCCCCTACCGAGTGCCAGGCATGTCCTGCCCTGTACCCCCTTCCCTCACAGACATACCCTATTTGGCTGTTGGGTGGAGGGGTGGATGAAGTGAAAAAAATGTCCTCAGGAAAGGAGAGTGGCCCAGTCACTGCTTTCCTCCAGCACTGCTGCCTGTGAGCCACCCACCTTACCCTTTGTGTGCTCCCTATGGGCAGAGGGGAAGGGGATATGAAAAAATGTTGCAGGCATGGTGTAGAGGGGAATGGGAGTAGCTCCACTCAAGTCCCTCTGCCTTTCCAGTAATGAACTGGGGGTGGTGGTGGCTACGTGTCTACAGAGAGCTCTCTGCGTGCCATCTTTGGCACCTGTGCCATAAGTTCACCATTACTGCTATAGAGGTATAGACTTTGTTTTCCTCTCTTGAAAATTTAAATAAAAAATATTGAAAAGAGGAATTATTTTGGGTATTGGGTAGCCAAGTTAGTGCTTGAGAATGAAATTTGGATTTCTGGATGACTCTTTACAGTATAGGTTTGGCAGATTCCTGGTCAAAGATCAAGAACAACTAACCAGAACCTAGCAAGAATGAATTTGCCAAAGTTCTTGCAAATATAATCAAAAGTACTTTAAATTATAAAGGATGGAGGAGGGATAAAACTACCAATATGTATCCTGAAACTAGGTACTATTGAGAGCAGACAGAAAGAAGAAAAAATAGCAGCTAAGACACCTACAAATTTATAAGAGACAAATTCCAAGATAGGGGCCAGTGGTGAATTCTCTGGCTTCAAGTGTCTAAACAGAAATGTCCAAAGTTTAGGCAATAAACAAAAGATAATAGAGATCCTAACACTAGGAGGGGAATGTGACTTCTTAGGTACCATTGAGTCATGGTAATATGAATTCTAAGATGGAACTATGGCTCTGTATGGATATATATTATTCAAAAAGAAATTCAGGAACCAGAGGGGAATGCATGTTGGAGAGTATTGGGGTAAAAGTCAAAGGAAAGGTAAACAGAAATCATTTTGTTATTGGAGTATATTATGGATCACTTGGACAGAAAGAAGAATAGATAAGTCTGAAACACAGAAAACAAACATAAGCTTTTTGCAGGCATGATATCGTAATGATGGGGAACTTCAATTATTCATTCATCTTCTGGAGCTCTCTGCCAAAAGTATATCAGCTAATTGACATACTTTAGTGAAAAAAATCTCTCCTTCAATCAACAAGAGTCAACATGGTAGAATTATGTTATGAGTCTGATTTATGCTGACAGGAAAGAACTAGTTTCTAGAGGGTAAATGATGGGAATCTTGGGAGTAAGGACTACTATATCCTCATGTGTGTGATAGGGAAGAAGAGGAAATCAGGTTAGGTCTGACATGCATTTTAGACTTTGAGAAAACAGATTTTAAAGAGTTAAAAAAAAAGACAGGGAAGATTCATGGAGTAAAATCCTTTGGTAGAAGTCAGCACAATGAGGATGGGAGAATTTGAAGAATAAAATTCTGAAAACAAAAAGGGAAATAATTCTATTGAGGAAGAGAAATAGCATTTGTCCGAAGAGATCAATGGGAATGCACAGAGACTGCATTAACCAACACAGATTTTTAAAAAAAAATACATACAGGGGGCAGCTGGGTAGCTCAGTGGATTGAGAGTCAGGTCTAGAGACGGGAGGTCCTATGTTCAAATCTGACCTCAGACACTTCCCAGCTGTGTGACCCTGGGCAAGTCACTTGACCCCCATTGCCTACCCTTACCACTCTTCTGCCTTGGAGCCAATACACAGTATTGACTTCAAGACGGAAGGTAAGGGTTTTAAAAAAATACATACAGAAGATGTAAAACATTTCTGAAAAAATATTGTGAGGAATTGGGCATATGTGACCTGGCAAAGAGAAGACTTGGTAGGAGCATAATAACTGTCTTCAAGTATTTTAAGAAGTGTCATGTGAAGAAGAAACTGTTCTTGTTAAATGTGACCCCTGAAGGCAGAATCAGAAACAAAGAGTATATATTTCAATGAGGAACATTTAAGCTTGATGTCAGGAAGGATCTTCCTAACAAGAAGCGTTATATAAAAGTGAAATTTGTCACTTCAAGTGGTGGTATATTCTTCCACATTGGAGAGCTTCAAGCAGAGACTAGGTAAACACTTTTTGGGTAATGCAATATTGGAATTCCATGTTGAGTTTGACTAAATGGCTACTGAGATTCTTTTCAACCTTCAAGATCTGTGGTCCTGATTATGGATTGATGAATGAATGAATGAATGAATGAATGAATGAATGAATGAAGCATTTGTGAAGTGCTTACTTTGTGCAAGGTAAAGTATAAATCAAAGAACTTAACTTTAATTCCTTACAAAAAGAGCAAAAATCCAGACAAAGGAGAGGTGATCAATAAGAGATAGTATGATATTATCTTCTGGGATGAAAAGCTTGTTGGGGAATAGTGGAGAAAGTCTGAAGAGTTAAAATGAAAGATTGGACTATATAATCTACATGGTCTTTTCCAGTCTCCCACCATAATGTGCTATTATGATGACAGGGAAACTCAGGACACAAAGTTAGAAGAGAATGACTCAAAAACTTCTACAAGCAAAGCTCCAAATAAAAATGTAGCTTAATCACAAGTCCATTTTGGAAGGATTAAAAACAGAAGTTTTTTTAAAGAGCTAAAATAATTTTAAGCACTACATGAGAGCTATGAAATAAAAATGTAAAAAAAAGAATTAAAAGCTTCAGACAAGAACAAAACCTTATCTGAGAATATAACCCCTTGAAAATTAGTACTGATCAAAAAGAAGTCAATGAGTTCATTAGAATCAATAAATATTAAAAGTCAAAAGACTGAAAAAATAGAAGAAAATATAAAATGTCTTGCAGCAAAAAAACTTATTTAGAAACCATTTTGACAAGAAATAATTTTAATAATTACTAGACTCTTTAAATGCCATGACCAAAAAAAAGCATTGTTTTAAGAAATCATAAAAAAAATAACACCCAGATCTCTTAGAACAAAAGGGAGAAATAGAAATTGAAAGAATTCACTCTTCCCCTCCTGAAACTCCAAAATGAAAACTTCCAGGACTATTATAGTCCAAATGCAGAGCTATTCAAAATATCCAAAAAGGAAGAATTCCAATTCCAAGGACCACAATCAAGTCACACAAAATTTAGCAGTCACCACAACAAAGGAAGGGAGAGTTTAGAATATAATATTCTAGGATACAAAAGATCTAAACTTGCAACTAAGAATAATTTACACAGAAAAACTGAGTGTAATACTACTGAGGGGAAAATGGATCTTTAATAAAATAGAAGGCTTCTAAGCATTTCTTAAGGAAAGATCTAAGCTGAATGGAAAATTTGATATATAAACAGGGGAGTCAAAAAGAAGCACAAAAAGGTAAGAATGAGCATGTAATCATAAGGGACTAAATGTTAAACGGTTTACATTTTCTTGTGGGGAGATGATTCATTTGGTCTCCTCAAATTCTAATATTATCAGGTATCAAAGAGGAAATCTAATTTGACAGAGAGCCCCAATAGTGATCCTATTATGCAATATATTAAAGAAGAATGCAAATAATTGGGAAGAGAATACACTAGGAAAGAGAGGAAGAGAGATGAAGATTGGGGGTAATAATTCTTATATAAATGAGGTTTGCAAAAAGAAATATACATAAGGAGGCAGGAGTGTGAGGGTGGGGTAAGAACGAGCAGGGCAGGAACCTTATTCTCTCATTTGAACCTAAAGGGAGAAGAATATACACAGATACACACACAGAGTTGGGTACAGAAATATATTCTGTCCAGTAGGGAAATAGGGAAGGAAAGGGGTTAATGAAAAAGTGGGTAATAAGAGGGAGGCTAGATTAAGGTAAAGAGGTGGTAGGCTGTAGGTGAATAATAATGAACAGACTGCTGTATGTTCTTATTGTATTATTTTGCTTAAAAGCCTTTTTTTTTTTAAATCACAAGACAGGGCTTAGTGTGGGATTGGAGGATAGCCAGAAATGATTATGCTACTTTAAAAAAGGAAACAAAATAAACTTATTTAAAAACAAAAATAAGAAATACTAGAGACACAACATATACAATAAGCTCATCGTTTCCCCTCAACATATTCAAAGAAAATTAATCTTCCAAATACCCATCCACTTCTCAGACTATATGTTGCCTTTTTGTGAGTTCCTTTAAAAGTTGAAATTTGATGCTAATTTTAGCCTGAGTTCACTTGGATAGAAATCTTGTTTGTGGAATCAAGGAACATAGAGATTTACCTAGACTGCAGCCCTTGGGGAGGTCCTGAACCTTTTATCCCCCCAAGGATAGGCTAATGAATTAGAATTAAATTTTAAAGTCAGTATACAAGCACATAAATATCCAGAGAGCTAATAATAAATGGAGATTAGTAGAAAGAAAATTGGATTTAGAATCAAGTTATAGGGCAAATAACACATTCTAAATGATTATTGATAGATTAACATTGGGCTCAACTATCCTTAAAGGCTATCCACCTATGCTTAATTTATTTCAGCTTCATCCCTCATCTGTTAAATGAAGATGATAATAATGCTTGTATTACCTACTTTTCATAGTTGCAGTAAGGAAAGTGCTTTATAAATGTCAAAACACTAAATAAAAAGTGAATTATTGTGTATGTGTCATTTAAGCTGGGATATCATTAGTATTACTACCTCCTCTAATAGTACAGATTACAATGCATCCAGTCTTTTTTGCCCCATGCAGTCCTAACCCACAGTCTCCTATAAATCCTATTAAGATTTCCCCCGAGTGTTTTACCAACATATGGGTACCAATTAATCACTTGGCTCTAATTCTTATTCCTCTACCTATATGAACAACACTTCTATTCCAAGTTTTCTTTTAAAAGTATAGTTTCTACCAGAATAAGACAGATTGTTTTCTAGATTATCAAATACCTTTCTTCTTTTCTGGCTTTTTCTTAGCACCTTTAGCACCTTTGCCACCGTCTTGAGGAGATTTTTCTTTAGTTGAGGTTGGTTTGTTTTCTCTATCATCTTCTAATTTCCTCAACTGCATTTCAGAATTTACCTAGAAATGATATTATTTTATTGAAATCTGAATGTTTGTGAAACAAAATTTCTGTTTGGGTTTAATGGTCAGAAGATTCTGATTTACTGTTAAATTGAAGGATGGGGAAGGAAGGGAGCAACTACCAACGTTTGTTAACAGAAATCCTATCCTCCTAATTATCATATAGGTGAAATAGATTCCTTACAATAGAATTTTCCAAACTATAGATTGTCCTTACCTGGAGGTAGTAGAAAGTGCTCAGGATTCTTTCAGAAAGGATACTAGACAATGGCTCAAGTTACTAGTTATTTTCAAGTAAAACAAAGACAAGTGCAAACATTTTTCTTTCCTCTTTTTTTCTTTAATGTTATCTTCATCTCTCTGTATTTTTCATATTCATCATTTCCTTCAGTACAGTGATATTCCAGCACATTTATATTAATGTGTATCTATATGCACATATATGTATACACACACACATATCTAAACAGGTCCACGGACTCCAGGTTAATCACCTTACTTCAGTTACATTTTTGTTATAAATAAATTTCAACTTCAAATTGTACTTTCCAATTCTTGGTAAAAGCTGAAGGTAGGTTTGGTAGTATTCCTGCTATAAAACATGGACAATCCATTTTCCAACTTGCTATTGAAAGGAATAACAAGCTAGTAATTTTGCTTTAAATCTGATATTTCTGGTTTGTCAACATCCCTGTGATGATGATGATAACAATTATTATCATCTTCATTTTCCTGGGCCATTTGCCCCAAGGTCTCTCAGTCCCTTTTGAAATTAAAATGAAAAGGCAATATCCTTAGCTACCTAGCTAATATGTTGGGTAAGGACTTTGGAAAAGGGTATTTTGATGTGTAACAGTTAAGTCTGATTTGTTTCCTTGAAATCATTTTGTGCTGGTTAATTAGAAGAATATTTTGCTAAAATGAAACAATGTAGAAAATGGGCAACTACTGGGTAAAATTGCTATAAAGAAAATAACATGTATTCAGTTGCCATGACTTGAATAACACTGATTCTAAAAGGTCCTGTTTTCCTTATGGTAATTAACTAAAATTAAGTTAATCTTTTTTGCAACAGGAAGTGTCTCTTTTCACTACTGCTAGAAGTCAATGCTTCCACTAGCTCCTCTTTAAGATCAAATGAGATAACTGGTGAGTTATAAAAAAGGTGCACACACTGACCATAATTTACAATTTAAATTTCTAAAAATAAAACATACTTGCAAAGCATGTTAGGGATCATGATTTTATTATTTTCCTCAAAAAATATTTTTTTTGTGGTGGATAATGCAACTATTATTATCTCCACTTTATATAGACGAGAAACCTAAAGCTGAGAGAGATGATGTGACTTAAATAACTTTAATCTACACTGATATTTTGGGGACAGCCATTATTTCCTCTCATTTGATCCTTGCAACTACCTTGTACCTATGATCATCTCATTCATTGTTAAGGACTCTGGTTTGAAGAAATGAGAATAAAGAAAAGTCCTCATACTCTTATAGTTGTAATACACAACTGAGATATTTTGTCAAAAAATCCAGTTTTTTCAAATATTTTACAAAATATTATTATTATCATCTTGTCACTGAATATCCCTTCTAATATCCCTAGCATGATTCTGGTGGTGATCATGATGAAGATAGTAATTAAAAAAACACCTTACCTTCCTTCTTAGAGTCAATACTATGTATTGGTTCCAAGGTAGAAAAAGGGTAAATAAAGGCTAGGCAATGAGGGTTAAGTGATTTGCCCAGGGTCACAAAACTAGAAAGTGTTTGAGGCCAGATTTAGACCCATGACTTCTCATGGGCCTGGTTCTCAATCCACCAAGCTACCTAGCTGTTTGCCAAAGAAGACAGTAATAACAGCAAACTCTGGGAAAATTTTTCATAATCATTTTAAGTGAACATTTTTTTAACCTGTGGTAGTTTCACATATTTTTCTTCCCCAGAGATATTTAATGGTACTAATAGAAGTCAATGGACTTCTAATTTATTTGACTCTTTAAGAAATAATTTATGGTGCTAATCTGGAACATCCCCATTACAGAACACAAAAAAGGAGGAATATGAAGGAAGGGAAGAGTCCCTACTTTTTTGTTGTCTTTATTCTTTTAAAAAGGTCATCAAACATTTGTTTGATGACACATCAATGGTACTGACAGTAGGTGTAAGTATTGGACATACAATGAGATCTAAGATATAATTCTTCATAGAATCAAATGAACCCTCCTCTCATTTGGCATACAGCTGTCTTTTACTTCATAGCACTTTCTACCTTTCTGTGTATATGATCTGCCTTCCCAATTAGATTGTTATGTGCCAAATGAATCTCAGAATATGTCCTTCCAGAGAAAGAAGAAGTCATAGAAATTTGGATTGGTTGGAAAAGATTTGTGGAAGAAACAAAATTTGATCTGTGTCTGAAGAAAGGATAGAATTTAGATGAGTTGAGAGGAGTGGTCAATTAATTCCAAGAAGAGAGAACTGTGAGTTGCAGAAGTGAGAAGGTGTTTAGGGAGCAATAAAATACTTTTTGTTTGGCAAGAGCTGAAGATATGAGTATGGCAGCAGTAGGGGCTAAGGATGAAGACCTTGAATCTTCAAGAGAGTGAGGTATATGTATGTGACGTGTGTCAAGTATTACATAGAAATGGATAGAGTTCTGACCTTATAATCAGGAAGACCTGAGTTAAAATCCTGTCTTTGGCACTTATAAGCTGTGTGATTCTGGAAATATCATTGAACCTTTCTCAGTCTCAGTTTCTTTATCTGTGAAATGGAAATAATAAGCATCTACCTGATAGAGTTGTTTTGAGGATAAAATGAGATCATAAAGTGCTTTCAAATCTTCTCTCTCTCTCTCTCTCTCTCTCTCTCTCTCTCTCTCTCTCTCTCTCTCTCTCTCTCTCTCTCTCTCTCTCTCTCCAGGCTCCCTCACCCTAAATGTGTCTCTAGCTACTTCCTTTCCCTATCTGACTTTGGGAAAGCTAATTCTTTAAGGGTAAAGAACCTTGAGAAATGTTTAAGCAAAGACTGTTGAACTTACCAAGAGGTTGATGGCTGAAGATGTATTCTGCCATATACTCAAAACGGTCTTCTCATCTCTTTCAAATTTAAGTTGAACGTTTTCTATGCAGTAATCAGGCCTGCCTCCTCTCAGGGATAGTTTACTTCTGGGCTTGCTTAACAGCCCTTCAGGAGAGGGCTGTCTCCGTGGAATTACAGGAATTCTTAGGCAATAGAAAAGAAGATAACCTTTAACATTTTTTTTAAAGTCCAAGTCTCTCTCTACTTCACCTAGACTGGAAATAGAGATGCCACTCACAGGTTCACTCCAATACTGATCAGTTTTGACCTGTTTCATTTTTGTTACTTGGGTGGGTTCACCCCCTCTAGGTAGCTTGCTGTTCCTGAATTTGGTGGGATTACCATATTGAAGCCGGACTACATGCAGACCTGATGTAGCTCAGAATGCCTGAACTGAGAGTTACTCTAGTCTCAGCTTCCATAGCAGAAGAGACTAAAGGCACAATTAATCTCTGTTAAAAAAAATCCTGGGAGAAAAATAATTCAAGTGGCAAGATGTTCACAAAAGGCCAAAGATACACTTCCTGGACTAATTATATTTATGCCAAAAAAACAAAATTAGTAATCAACATTTCAAAAAAACAGTGGGAGATTTCATAAAGTAGTGTCATTTGTGAAGAAAAACGCCATGCATTTTGGAAATTTTATCAGTATAGAAAGATATTCCTTCATTTGAAGTTTTAATTATTTAGAAATTAGGTCAATGTATCACTGACTATACTTAGGGCACCCTATCAGGCTCTGAGAGAAGAAGAAACAAAAATGAAGCTGAGAAAAAGAGAGGCTTTGGAAATGGAAGGCAATTTAAAAAGAGAAGAATCAGAAATAAATTCACTCTTGAAGAAAAAGCAAATTAAGAAAAGTAAAATGTTAATTTTGATGTTCAGTCTATCTTCTCTGATTACAATCCAGAGATTAGTTCAGGCAAACCAAAAGAAAAGATGTCAAGCCAATGGTTGACTCTTGGTTCAATTCAACAATGTAATTATTGAAATACTGCTGTGGTGGTGGAAGTAAGTATTAATACTGGTAAAACTAAAATGATTAATCAGAACAACATAGAATAAAATGAATAATTGGCTTTCAAAGATGGTTTTTTTATTTAGATTTGACAGTTGGAGAATATCATTGGAGTAGAAATCAAGAGACCCAGGTTCAAGACTGGTCCTGTTACCAAAAAGCTATGAAGCCATATCTTTACCTCTTTTGGCCTGTTTCTTCAGTTACAAATTAAAAAGACCAGAGAAGATGATATATAAATTCTCCTCAAACTCTGCAATTTTGTGATAATATAGAATGTGATAAAGGGTGATATATGACAGATATCTAATGTATCTTTTCATTCATTCATTCATTCACTCATAAAGCTCTATTATTTTGAGAAGTAATTCCATAGCAAACTAAATCATAAAACCATCATTTAAGATATGTCTAAAAAAGGAAAGTGGAAAATCTCTCCAGCATCCTCATTCGGTCTGTCTTTCTAGTCAGAAATGATCATGGATTATGCCATTGTTATTCTGATACAAGAGGGTCTCAAAGTTGCCTCTGGATCACCTTGATGGTTCACATCTTCTTTAAAAGGAAGGCAACTGTTTGGGGTTCTATAACTATTCAGAGATAAAGCTGAACAATAAAATATCTCTACTTCTTAGACTAATCTAAACTAGTGAGTAAGTAGTAGCTCAGTGGAGAGAGTCAGGCCTGAAGAAGGCCTGAGGTCTAGGGTTCAAGCCTGACCTCAGATACTTCCTAGCTGCGTGACCCTGGGCAAGTCACTTAACTCCTATTAACTGCTCCTTAGTGCTCTTCTTCCTTAGTATTGATTCTAAGACTTTGACTGAACAAAATCAGTAAGTAAATAAATAAAAATTCCCACAAAGGAGAAAAAGAATCTAATCTAGGTAATCTAAACCAGCCTTGCTCCAAGCACTCTATTTCTCATCTCCCTGCCTTGCCCCAGCCCACTCCCACATCCTTGGAATGAATGCTCTGCTTCCTGGCTTCCTAAGCTTCAAATTGTAGCTCAAACCCAACTACAAAAGGCCTCTGGTCTCTGGTGTAGCTAATGCCTTCCCTTAAGAGGATCTTCCCTTTGTACTGTATATCTCTTATTTGTATATAATTATTTACATTAGAATGTAAGCTGAAGGGTGTTTTTGTTTTTCTTTGCATCCCAAGCACTCAGCCTGACAGATAGTAAACACAGTATTTGTTGGCTGACTATTGTCTATGGCTATATTAGCTCATCTATGATTACTTTTGGTGTGGAGTCAATTCCTTTTTTTCTTCTTCTTCTTCTTCTGACAGAGGATTTCTGAAAAATAAAGACATGAGGCAGGGGCCTTTGGGTTTCTTTTTTTCCTCCTCTAAATCATGGGAATTATTTCGTATACAATTTTGAGATTCTCCTGTGATAGGTTAAAAATGAGTATCTGATGTTATTATATTACTTTTAAATACAATTTCATTCCCTCCTCTCATTTAATTTCCACAGTTTAATATTTTCTTTTGATTAATATTTTTTTACATTTCAATCAGTTATTTACAAATAAAAGTAGTATAATACAAATATACAATATCTGTAATTTGATACATATGTTATATAACAACATATCACTAATATAATATTACTACTATATTCTACTTGTTACTTATAAATGTTATAATAGTATACACTACATTTATAAGTAACAAGTAGAATACATATGTACAATATATGTAATCCAACATATAACACAACTTTGTTTTATGGAACTCTAAAATTTGCCTTTGTCCTTTGGGAGCTTGCCTTAAGGGAAGTCCCAGGCTGACCTTGTCTTAGACCAGTGATGGCAAATCTTTTAGATATTGAGTACCATGCCCTGCCCCATCCACCCACCTAGAGACCACTTGCCCTGTACCCTACCCCAACCCCTTTACCCTAGATAGGGTAGGAAGAAAGCACTCCTAATGGGCTGTTGAGGAGAGAGGCAGGTGAAGTGAAAAAATGTCCTCAAGGTTAGAGTTAGGGTTAGAAAGGAATTTAGGGTTAGGGTTAGAATTTAGGGTTAAAGTTAGAAAGGAATTTAGGGTTAAGGTTAGAAAGGAATTTAGGGTTAAGGTTAGAAAGGAGTTTAGGATTAGGGTTAGAATTGAATTAAGGATTAGGATTAGAAAGGAATTTAGGTTTGGGGTTAGGGAAGGGAGTGGTAGAGCACTTTGCTCCCCTCCAGCTTCACTTCCTATGACCCACCCACCTTAGCCCAGAAAAGGGAGGGAAGGGCTCCGATTGGGTTGCTAGGCAGAGAGATAAGTCATGTGAGAAATGCCCTCAGGTCAGTGGAGAGTGGGCAAGGGAATAGCTCAACCCCAGTCCCTCTGCCTTTCTAATAATGAACTCTGGTGGGTAATGGGAATGCCCATAGAGAGGTCTCTGTGTGCCTTTTGTGGCACATGTGCCATAGTTTTGCTATCATGGTCTTAGACTGAACAATAAACCTTAAAGTATCCAATGATCGCAGCCTAGATAGAATTAGTAGATATAATCAAATCTTAAGTACTCTTTCTCTTAGAAGTTTCTCCCATTGTATCTAGGCCTCTCCCAGGTAGTCATCCTTCTCTTGTTTCCATTATAAGCCATTCAATTGTCCTTCCTGTCCTTCACTCCTCAAAAGGTATATAAGACCCCAACTTCTTCAGATCACTGGAAAATCCCCTTTCAAGGTGCTTTTCCCCAGAGACATTGTTCCTAAAGTCCCAGAGCTTTGTCTCTGTGTAGTATTTAGAGCATGATTGTGTAGGGCCAATTGAAGCATTGTCTTCCTTGTCCTGATTGTTCTTTCTAACTATTTGGATGGTTCGGTGTTTTTCCAGGTTGACATATTTGGAGGTCCCAGCGAGATTTGAAATTGTTGCTGCTGAAGTCACATGCTAGAATGACTCCGGATGTGTGTCATCCACAGGAACTCATCAAGTACCTGTCTGGACTCAACTTAGGGAGTTGGCTGGGTAAGTGAAGCTCTTGGATGATGAACTTCTGTATTTGGAAAACTGAACACTCTTTAATCAGGAGTTTCTTGAAATATGTGTCTGCCCCAGCAAGTCCCGTGGAAGAGACTACTGTTGGAAATGTCCTCAAATAGTGGCCCAGTTACCTGTAGGTAGTAAGACTTTAGGTGTTGAGATCATTGGTAAAAGTTGCCTAACTCTGAGCCTCAGCATTTTTTTTTGGCCACAATAGGTTCAGTTCAGTCTGACAGTGCAACCTCCATACTCATATATGTCTGATTTTGTGTGTTTAAGTGTTTGGTTGTATGTATGTGAATGAAGCAAGGCACTGTATGTCTTACCCTACTAGAAGTAGGGGAGGGGATGGTGTGGTACAGATGAGAGATGAGCAAAGGAATCTGATTGGATGGCTGGCTGAAGCTTTTAGTGGAAGTAGAGCTGCAGGGTTGAAGTCTAGGTTATTAAACCAAAGTGTTTAATCTAAATTTTGGTAACTGCTTTGACTCAATTAAAATGGAGGAAGGTTCTTCATGGCATGAAATGCTATAACATAAGATTTTTTTATAATGGCTGTAAATTTTTTTTTTGGTGAAAAAGCTTCTTGTAGAAGCTTGAGAACTTAAGTTCTAGATTTGTTCTGGGTTTTGACTATATTGTATTTCTAATGTATTTTTTAGATTGGAAGTTTCTGCAATAATAACCTTAAAAACTTGCAGTTTAAATGTTAGCCAATAATGTTTGAAGTTGTGCTTACTGTTGATTCCCCCAAAAGCTGTTTAAATACAGAAACTTGTGATCTGGGTATTAGAATCTCTATCAGGAATCACAAAGGAAGGTCCAGGATTCATAATTTTATATTTTGTGTAATCCTTATAGCTTTTGGCATGGTGAATGTGGAAAATCTTGTATATAAGTTTGAAATTTTTTTATGATACCAGTGATAAGATATGTTTTTATTCTAGGTATTAACTCTTTTGATTTGAATGCTATAATTTCACATTTTTTGTTGGGCTATTGCTTTATTCTGTCTAGAGAACATAGGACTTTTCTAATTAATAGTTGCATGTGTTCTGGAGTATAAGAAAATTAATTTGAGCTTGATAAACTGCAGACCTGCAGAAACCAATTGCAAATGGACAAGAAATATTGGGAAAATACTTTGATTAATGGCAAAACAAAACAAAACAAAACCCTGAGCATTTCAATTGAATAGCCAAAGTTCTTCTTGCAAGTGACTTCTGCTTTAGACTTAAAGAGATGTTTGGGGAAAAGCTGATTCAAATACAATCTTTTCTTGAAGCCACAGGTGAGAGGAGTTAAAATGAGAACTAAATCGGAATCTCTGGAACACTATAATCTTAGTCATTTCCTAGGGAACCAAAACAATCTACAACTGGAATCTGAAGGAGTTCATAGAATATACCTGTATAAGGAACCTTATAGCCAAAATGGGAAGGACTTCACTAAGTCACAGAAGACTACTGAATGGGCTAAGTGTCCTTTTTGCTCTCCCTTTCATTGCCTTTTAGATTTTTTTAGGAATCAGTTATAAAATTTGACATTTCTAATTCTTCTGGGAATTCTAATGGTATTTACCCTGAGGAAGGCCCCTTTTAAGATTGGCAGTGGGGGGGGGAGGGGCGGGCATCTGGGTGGCTCAGTGGAATGAGAGCCAGGCCTAGAGATGAGAGGTCCTAGGTTCAAATCTGGCCTGAGACACTTCCCAGCTATGTAATCCTGGGCAAGTCACTTAACCCCATAGTCTAGCCCTTACCATTCTTCTTCCTTGGAACCAATACACAATATTGATTCTAAGGTGGAAGGTAAGGGTTTTAAAAAAAAGATTGGCAATTACTTTAATCTAAAAACTAGAAAAAGTCAGAAAGGAAAAAATTAATCCTCACATCTAACTAAAGTAGGAAAAATTTAACTCAGTTGTGTTTTATTTTGTTATGAGGTTTAATATATCTGTTAATTTGGAGGTTTAAAACAAAATTTTTAGAGTGCTTTTCTAAGTTTGCACAACTTATATATTCAATATCTATGTAGAATTAGAGAACATAATTTTTTCTCATAGTGGTATCAAGGGAATTTATGAAAGGCTAAGGAGTTTGATAGTTTTTATGGATATAATTGTTAACAGCAGGAGATGGTTATATTTAACCCTCAACATGATTGGAGAGAACTGCCCTTTGAGGTTGAATTGTATGGGAATGTAATTGGAAGGAATGCTATGGAGAAAATTGGTTCATGATGCAAGTAACCCTATGGGTGTATTCTGGTAACTCCAGGTATAGTTCCAGATAATGGGAACCCTGAGAGGGTATTAGGGATTCCTTAGAAAGTTCAGTTTTATACCTGGCAGGTTCTATACAAGGTTGTGCATCATTGCCAACTTAGACCTGGCATTTCTCCCTTATTTTAATTATGTTCCTCTTTTCTCCTGTTATGGCAAGTTTTCTATAATCATGAAAAGTAAAAAGTCTTAGGCGAAAGCTGAAATATAGGAATTAAAGAGGCAGGTATGTAGAATTTTAGCCATTCAAACAATTAAGCAGAAAATTAATGAGTTTTAGTTATCAGTAGAAAAGAATAAACTATGATCTTGTTACCCCAGACAGAAATCCATTAACTGGGATATCATGTTTTAATGTAGTAGTATTTAACATACAGAGAGAGGAAACAAATGCTGAAAGTGTACAAGAGTTAAAGGAATCTGAAATAATTTTTTAAAAATAGTTGATATGAGTGAAATGTCAATGTCTAATTCATTTGAGCATGCTTGTGATTGTTAAATAAGCAGTTAAAGTGAATTAAAAGCTATTGTTTTAGTCCTCAGCATCTCATTCTTCAAAAGGGGGAAATGATGATATTGAATTTAAGGGAAGTGTGAAGTATTTAAATTTTTGAATTAATGTTTAATTTTGAGAATTTTTGAATTTTAAAAATTATTTTGAAACTGAAATTGTCATGCAAACATTCTTAATATTATATTAAGTTTTATAATAAGATACTCAATTAGAATTTTATTTACTATTAGCTGGTATTTTTATTTCTTTTCCACAAATGGTGAATGGAGTCATTTCCAGGTTTACAAACCTTGAAAAACCTGTGATGTGGATTTTTATTTTTTGTTTTTATATTTTTATAGTTTGTATCTTTTTAATGTTGCTTTTATTATACAATTATTTTGGTCTGGTAAGGCAAACTGTATTTTCTGAGGAAATATAGCTTATGTAAATTTGTACTTGGTGTAATTGGATTTTAATAGAAATAATAAGATGTTAAAAACTAGCCAATTAGGTTACTTTTAATATTGTTCAATGTCAAGTAATTTTTAAGGACTGATAACATTTCAATCAGGTCAAAAGAATTACTGAATGTCTGCTGTGGCTGACAGCATAATTTAGTCCTATATGTAATTGTGAGCAAATATTCGAAGAGTCAATTAGTTCCTATTGGAGAATTTGATTATACATTTCTCATGGTTTTTTTCTTTCTTCTAGCAATGAAACTATTCAAGAACCTGTCTATGAAAGGAGACTTCTATAAAAGAAGAAAAATACAGAAGCCTACATTTGTATTTATAGGACTTGAAAGACCTGATAGACTTCGGGAAATGGGGTAGTTTTTATTGTTAAGATTTTGCCAAAGGCAGAGTGTTTGTCTTCTGACTGACTGTCAATGAGTTGCTATAGATGGGGAGTGCCCCCAGATGCCAATTGTCCATACTTATTCCCCTTGACTCCTATCTTTAGTAACAGAGGGTCAGACTCTCTTGGGCACACACCCCTTTGTCCTTTTGTTCAGGTCAATGGCTAACTTGATCCCTCTGACAAAAAGGGGAAAGTGAAAACTTTATTTTACAGAACTCCCAAATTTGCTTTTGTCCCTTGGGAACTTGCCTTTGGGGAAGTCCCACTGTTCCTTGTCTTAGACTGAACAATAAACCTTATATTACCCAATGATCTCAACTTAGATAGAATTAGTAGATATAATAAAATCTTAAGTACCCTTTTATCTTAGAAGTTTCTCCCATTGTATCTAGGCCTCTCACAGGTAGTACTCATTCCTTCCTCCTTCAATTGTCAATTGTCAAATTGTTAATTGTCCTTCCTGTCCTTTATTCCCTAAAGTTATATAAGACCCCAAGTTGTTTAGTTTATTCGAAAATTCCCCTTTTCAGTTCATTGGAAAATGCTTTTCCCCAGAGACAGTATTCTCAGAGTCCCAAAGCTTGTCTCTTTGTGGTATCTAGCTCATGACTCTATGTATGGCCAATTAGAGCACAGTCTTCCTTGTCCTGATTAAAGACTTGTTCTAACAACTTTACTGGTTCTGTGTTTTTATAGGTTGACAACACTAATGTAACTAATATAATAGAACATATTTACAAATAATAATGAATAGGATACAAATGTACACTTTACAATAACAGAAATATATTTATAAAAAATAACAAAAAGGATATAATTGTACAATATATATAATCCAACATATAATAACACTGATATAATAAAATATATTTATAAATTATAATGAATAAATTATAAATGTGGAACACATCATCTAATACATAGTAACACTAGTATAATATGTCTATAATAACAAATAGAATACAAATATATAATATATGACCCAGCTTATAATAACATTAAAATAACTAATATAGTAAAATCTATTTATAAATAATAATGAATAAAATACAAATGTACATATGTAATGTAACATATAATAAAACTAGTATAATATATCTATACACAATAACAAATAGAATACAAATGTACAATATAACTGAGCTTATAATAACACTAGTATAATATAATATATTCATAAATAATAATGAATATAATAGAAATGTACAATATATATAATCAAATACATAATAACATAGAATATAGCCACTAAAATATATTTATAAAAACAGATTAGATGTACAAAATTTATAATTTAACACATAATAACACTAATATAATGATGAATATAATTGGTAACACTTATATGATAATATAATTAATTTTGAAGAATTTAAAATGAATTATTTCATTTGACCCTTATAACAATGTGAGACAAGTGATAAAATTCTGCCCATTTTGCCAACTGGGAAAATGAGACTGAGAGATGTTAATTTTTCCACTTCATTGCTTGGTTTATTAACATTTGTTGTAGGATTTAAAAACTATATTTTCCTTATTTCAGAGTTCAGTGTCTATATATTCATTGCCTCTTGAAATTTTCTTTATAAGGGGGTGGAGCCAAGATGGCATCTTAGTAACAGCAAAAAACGCTCTTAATATCCTTCCAAACCAATTTTTAAAAAGCACTTCAAAAAAACTGGAATCAAAATCCAACAGCAAGATGGAGTGAAGGGTTTCTCCCACTGAACACAACTTGAAAGGCAGGCAGAGAGAGTTGATTTTCACAGGATAAGGGGGAACCAGTAGCAAAACTACACACAGGAGTGCTGGCAGATCTTCCCCCACCTACTATGCCAGATTTCTAACCTGAGCATAGGCCAACCTTGGGATACTGGGACCTGGGCTACACCAATGAAAGATCACCACTGACCTACCCCTTGAAGTCCCAGGATCTGGTACCAGCCCATAGTGAAGTCCGAAAGTTCATAGTACTGGGCCCTTTCAAGCCTCTGCTGCTGTGCAAAAGACCTAGCCCCAGGGCAGAATAGCAGAGTTCTAAATCCTGTTAGCCAGAAAAGGAGTCAGAATCAGCAAGCTGCTTGCATAATTCCCATCCCACAGGCAAAAAGAAAAGGCTTGAAAAATGAGCAATAATAAGTATAATAAATAAAATGAGTATAAAAATACTTAACCCTGGATGGAATGGGGGTTTAAGGAGACAAAGAACAAATAACAGAACCAACAGGGGATGGTAATATCCAAGCAACTACAAGCAAAACTTCAAATAAAAAAAGGAATTGGTCTCAATCTGGAAGAATTCAAAAAGGAATTCAAAATCAAATAAGACAGGTTGAAGAAAAATGGGAAAAAGAAATGAAAGCAATGTAAAAAGAAAATAACCTAAAAAACCAAATTGGTCAACTGGAAAAAGAGGCATGAAAATCCAAATGAAGAAAAATATTTTTTAACAAAACAGAATTGACCTATTGGAAAAGCGGCAAAAATATCCAGGGAAGAAGAGAGTGCCATAAAAAATAGAATGGACTAAATAGAAAAGGAGGATCAAAAGGTCGTGGAAGAAATTCAGTCTTTAAAAATTAGAATTGGGTCAATAGAAGCTAATGAGTTCATGGAAAATCAAGAAACAATTAAATCAAATCAAAAGAATGAAAAAAATAGAAGAAAATATGAAATATCTCATTGAAAAACAAAAAACAACTGATATAGAAAATAGATCTAGGGAGAGACAATTTAAGAATTATTGGACTATCTGAAAGTCATGACAAAAAAAAAGGCCTACACATTATATTATAAGAAATTATCCAAGAAAACTGCCCTGGTATTTTTGAATAAGAGGGTAAAATAGAAACTAAAAGAATCCACAGATCATGTCCTGCAATAAATCTCCAAATGACAACTCTCAGGAATATTATAGCCAAATTCAAGCACTCTTAGGCCAAGGAGAATACTGCAAGCAGCCAGAAAGAAACAATTAAAATATCAGGGAGCCTCAGTCAGGATTACACAAGATCGTGCAGCTTCAGAATATGATATTCCAGAAGGCAAGGGAACTACGTTTATAACCAAGAATCACCTACCCATCAAAATTGACTATATTCTTTCAGGAGAAAAAAATGGTCATTAAACAAAATAGAAGATTTCCAGACATTCCTGATGAAAAGATGAGACCTGAACAGAAAATTTGATTGCCAAATATAAAATTCAAGAGAAGCATAAAAAAGTAAAAAAGAAAAAAAATAAGCAACTCAATAAGGTCAAATGTTTATTTTCCTTTATGGAAAGATGATATTTGTAACTCCTAAAATTTTTGTCATTATCATAATAGTTAGAAGAAGTATACATAGATAGAGGATGTGGCAGTAATCTGTTTAAAATGATATGAAAAAAATCAAGGGGTAAAAAAAAGAGGATTGTACTGTGAAAAATGGGAGGAGAGAGATGAAATGGGGTTAATCATATCATATAAAGAGGCACAGGGGGAAAAAGACTATTATATTGGAGGAGAGGATGAAGGTGGTGACAAGCAATACTTAAACATTACTCTCATTAGAATTTGCTTAGAAAGGGACAGCTGGGTAGCTCAGTGGTTTGAGAGTCAGGCTTATAGATGGGAGGTCCTAGTTTCAAATCTGGCCTCGGACACTTCCCAGCTGTGTGACCCTGGGCAAGTCACTTAACCCCCATTTCTTAGCCCTTACCACTCTTCTTACCAATACATAGGATTGGTTCCAAGACAGAAGGTAAGGGGTTAAAAAAAAAGAATTGGCTCAGAGGTAAGTGTAATTGGCAGAAGGTTAAGGGTTTTTTAAAAAAATAATTGGCTAAAAGAAGGAATAAAAAGCCAGACTCGTTGGGATATAGAATCCTATATTACTCTATAGAAAAATAGAAGGGGAATAAGAAAATGGGTGATGACAGGCGTAATATAAGGGAGGGGAAATGAGGAGATTGAGTAAAAACAAATCACTGGTGTGGAGGGAAAGAGTGAAAGGAACTGTGAATATAAATGGATGAAATCACCCATAAAGCAGAAGCAGATAGCAGAGTGGATTAAAAACCAGAATCCTACCATATGTTGTTTATCAGAAAGACATTTGAGGCAGGTAGACACACTCAGAGTAAAGGTTAAGAGAATGGAACATAATCTATTGAGCTTAAAAGGAGGCAAAAAAAAGCAGGAGTAGCAATTATTATCTCAAGCAAGGCTAAAGAATAAATAGATATGATTTAAAAAGATAAGGAAGGTAATTACATTTTGATAAAGGCAGTATAGAAAATGAAAAAATATGTACCAAATGGTATAGCATTCAGATTTTTAAAGGAAAAACTAAAGGAGCTAAAGGAGGAAATAGACTGTAAAACTATACTAATAGGAGAGTGAAACCTTTCTCTATCAGAATTAGATAAAGCTAACCAAAAAATAAATAAGAAGGAAGATAGGGAAGTGATTGAATAGATCTACAAAGGAATATACCTTCTCTTCAGCAGCACACGGTACACATACAAAAACTGACCATGTAGTAGGGCATAAAAACTTCACAACCATGGGGGCAGCTGGGTAGCTCAGTGGATTGAGAGCCAGGCCTAGAGACGGGAGGTCCTGGGTTCGGATTCGGCCTCAGATACTTCCCAGCTGTGTGACCCTGGGCAAGTCACTTGACCCCCATTGCCTACCCTTATCACTCTTCCACCTTTAAGTCAATACACAGAAGTTAAGGGTTTAAAATTAAAAAACAAAAAACAAAAATAAACTTCACAACCAAATGCAGAAAAACAGAAATAATAAATGCAACTTTTTCAAATCATATTGTAATAAAAATTATAATCAATAAGGGTTCATTGAGAGGCAAATTAAAAATTAATTAAAAACTAATTTAATTCTTCAAAACTGGTGGGTCAAAGAAGAAATTGTAGAAACCATCACTGATTTCACTGAAGAGAATGACGATGAGGAGACAACATATCAAAATTTAGAGGAGATAGCCAAAGCAGTATTCAGGGGAAAGTAAATAGAGAAAAAATCAGATAAATGAATTGGGCATACAACTAAAATAACCAGAATAAGAACAAATTAAAAATCCCCAGTTAAAGACTAAATTGGAAATCCTAAAAAATCAAAGAAGACATTAATAAAATCAAAAGTAAAAGAACTATTGAATTAACAAATAATGGTAGGAGTTATTTCTATGAGAAAAACCCAAATAAAATAAGAGTATTAGTTAATTTGATTAAAAAAAAGAAAGATCAATTTACCAGTATCAAAAATGAAAAGGGTGATTTCACCATTAATGAAGAGGAAATTAAAGCAATTATTAGGATCTATTTAACCCAATTATATGACAATAAATCAGATAATCTTGTTGAAATGGATAAATATTTATAAAACATAAATTGCCTAGATTAACAAAAAAGGAAATAGAACACTTAAACAATCCCATCTCAGAAAAAGAAATTGAAAAAGCCATCAATGAACTCCCCAAGAAAAAATCCCCAAGACCAGAAGGATTCACAAATGAATTTTATGAAACACTTAAAGAACAATTAATCCCAATACCATATAAACTATTTGGCAAAATAAGCAAAGAAGGAGTCCTACCAAGTTCTTTTCGTGAAACAAATATGGTGCTGATATCTAAGCCAAGAAGATAAAAAAACAGAAGAAAAAATCACAAACCAACTTCCTTAATAAACATAGATGGTAAAATATTAAATAAAATACTAGCAAAGAGACTACACCAATATATCACAAGGATTATTCACTATGACTGGGTGGAATTTATACTAGGAATGCAAAGATGGTTTAATGTGAAGAAAACCATCGGCATAATTGACCATATCAATAATCAAACTAACAGAAATCACAAGATTATCTGAATAGATATAAGAAAAGCCTTTGACAAAATACAATACCCATTGCTATTGAAAACACTAGAAATCGTAGGTATAAAAGGACAAAATAAGTAATATTTATTTAAAACCATCAGCAATTATCATCTGCAATGAGGATAAGTTAAAGGCCTTACCAATAAGATCAAGAGTGAATGGGGGCAGCTGGGTAGCTCAGTGGATTGAGAGTCAGGCCTAGAGATAGGAGGTCCTAGGTTCAAATTCGGCCTCAGATACTTCCCAGCTGTGTGACCCTAGGCAAGTCACTGGACCCCCTTTGCCCACCCTTACCACTCTTCCACCAAGGAGACAATACACAGAAGTTAAGAGTTTAAAAAAAAAAAGATCAAGAGTGAAGCAAGAATAAATACCCATTATCACCACTATTATTTAATAATGTACTCAAAATACTTCCTTTAGCAATAAGAGGAGAAAAAGAAATTGAAGGAATTAAAGTAGGCAATAAGGAAACTAAACTATCATTCTTTGAGAATAATATGATTTTATACTTAAAGAATCCTAGAAAATCAACTAAAACTGGAATAATATTTAATAACTTCAGCAAAGTTGTAGGATACAAAATAAACGTACACCTTATCAGCCTTCCTTTATATTGCTAGCACAATTCAACATCAAGAGTTAGAAAGAGAGACTCCATTTAAAATTACTCTAGACTGTATAAAATATTTGGGAATCTATTTGCCAAGACAAATGCAGAAATTGTATAAATACAATTACAAAACTCTTTTCACACAAATAAAATCTAAACAATTGTAAAAACACTAATTGCTCATGGGTATCCAAGCTAATGTAATAAATATGACAATCCTACCTAAATTAATTTACTTATTCAGGGTCATACCTATCAAACTATTTTATGGAACTAGAAAAAATAATAACAAAAATCATCTGGAAGAACAAAAGGTCAAGAATATCAAGGGAGCTAATAAAAAATGTGAATGTTGGTAGACCAACAATACCAAATCTTAAACTCCACTGTAAAGCAGTGATCTTCAAAACAATCTGGTACTAGTTAAGAAATAAAAGTATATATCAATGGAATAGAGAATGGGTAAATGACCTCAGCAATCTAGTGTTTGATAAATCCAAAGATCCCAGCTTTTGGGCTAAGAACTCACTATTTGACAAAAATTGTGGGAAAATTGGAAAACACCATGGCAAAAATTAGGTTTAGGATAACCTCACATCCTATACCAAGATAAGGTAATAATGGGTATGTAATATAAATATAAAGAGTGATATTATTAAGTAAATCAGGGCAACCTAGAATAATTTACCTGCCAGATCTATGGATAAGGGAAGAACTTGTGTCCAAAAAAGAGATAGAGAACATTACAAGATGTAAAATGAATAATTTTGATTACATTAGATTAAAAGGGTTTTGTACAAACAAAACCAATGCAACCAAGATTAGAAGGGAAGCAACAAACTGGGAAAAACTATATACAAAATTTCTCTGATAAAGGCTAATTTATCAAATATATAAGGAATTAAGTCAAATTTATAAGAATCCAAGTTTGATAAATGGTCAAAGAATATGAGAATAGGCAGTTTTCAGATGAAGAAATCAAAGCTATCAATAATTATATGAAAAAATGTTCTAAGTTCCTCTTGATTAGAGAAATGCAAGTTAAAACAATTCTGAGATACCACACTTATCAGCTTGGCCAAAGTGACAGTAAAGGAAAACAATATAAGTTGGGAGGAACTTGGAAAAAAATGATACACCAATGCATTGCTGGTGGAATTGTGAATTGATTTAACCATTCTGGAGGACAATTTGGAATTATACCCAAAAGGCTATAAAACGCATTCCTTTTGATCCAGCAATACCACAACTAGGTCTGTATCCCAAAGAGATTTTTTAAAATGGGAAAGAACCTGTTTGTACAAAAATATTTATAGATGTGCTTTTTGTGGTGGCAAAGAATTGGAAATTAAAGGGATGTCCCTCAATTGGGGAATGGCTGAATAAAATGTGGTATATGATGGTGATGGAATATTACTGTGCTATAAGGAATGATGAAGAGAATGATATTGGAAAGAACTGGAAAGATCTACATGATCCAATGTAGAATGAAATGAGCAGAACCATGAGAACATTATTCATAGTGACTGAAATATTGTGTAATGATCAAATGCGAAAGACTTTGCCACTAATAGCAATACAATGATCCAGAAAAATTCTGAGGGAATTATGAAAAAGACTGCTATCCACCTCTAGAGAAAGAATTGTATAAATACAGACTATAAAATATGATTCATCACTTGTTTATTTGAATATATGATTTGGGATTTTTGTTTTATAAGATTATTCACTTATAAAAATGAATAATATGTTTCATGTGATAATATATGTATAACCCAAGTTGAATTGCTTGCCATCTCCAGGATGGGGTAGGTAAGAAGGGAGGGAGACAACATGAATCATATAACTTTGGAAAACTTATATGGAAATTTCTTATTAAAATAGAATAAAGAGGAAAAACATTTTCTTTATAATATATTTTTCCCTCCATGTTTTGGGGCTTTGGGATTTCTTTCTTTGTGGGAAGTGAAAGAAGTTGGTCCATAAAACTCAAGTATTTCTACCTGTTTTGTATTGTTTAGCTTTAAATATTATTCCTTCCGTATATATGTATCTATATCTATATCTATATCTATATCTATATCTATATCTATATCTATATCTATATCTGTCATTTGATTCCAAGAACTAGAGGGGCTAAGAAGGGCCTAGTGGAATCCAACAAATATTCTCTTAAACAGATTCATTAACCTGATTAGAATAAGTACATTTAGAACACACTTAATCTTGCTATTTCTCAGTTTCCTTAACTATAAAATTGGGATAATAGTGTCTAATGTTTTCACTTAAATGTGGAACTCATACAGATAATTATTTACAAAAGGTCTGGAATTTCTAATAAAATATATTTCAATGTAACTTAAAAGCACTCCATTTAAAAAGCTATATTAAAACCCAATAGCCTTACTTGGAGGTGGCTTCCATTTCCTCTTCTTCAAGATCTATCAGGGGTACTCGAGTGTATCCAGATTTAGCAAGGTCTGTGGGGATTTTTCCTTCCATTCCCCTATAGTAATCTTGTAGAAAAGTCTTTATGTCCTGGAAACGGTTAAGTTCCACCTTACAAAACAAACATGAAGATTGAATGAGGAAGATGGGACAGTTCCAGTCCATTAAAATAGTTAATGTATTTAGCAGATTGGCTAATATGACAGCAAAGAAAAGTAATAAATGGTGGAGGGGATGTAGCAAAATTGGGACAGTCATGCATTACTGTGGAGTTATGAATTGATACAACCATTGTGAAAGGCAATTTGGATTGCCCAAATGCCCAAAAGGTGTTAAAAGACTGCTTACCCTTTGATCCAACAACACCATTGCTGGTTTTATACCCCAAAGAGATAATAAGGAAAAAGACTTGCACAAATATATTTATAGTCATGCTCTTTGTGGTGGCCAAAAATTGGAAAATGAAGGGATGCCCTTCAATTGGGGAATGGCTAAACAAATTGTGGTATCTGTTGGTGATGGAATACTATTGTGCTCAAAGGAATAATCAACTGGATGGATTCTATGTGAACTGGAAAGACCTCCAGGAATTGATACAGAGTGAAAGGAGCAGATCCAGGAGAACATTATACACAGAGACAGATATACTGTGGTACAACTGAATATAACAGACTTCTCTACTAGCAGCAATGCAATGATCCAGGACAATTCTGAGGGACTTATGAGAAAGAATGCTATCTACATCCAAGAAAGAACTATGGGAGTAGAAATACAATAGAAAAACAACTGCTTGATCACATGGTAAAAAGGGGATATGATTGGGGATGTAGACTCTAAACGATCACTCTAGTGCAAATACTAATACTTTGGAAATAGGTCTTGATCAATGACACAGGTAAAACCCAGTGGAATTGATTGTTGACTATGGGAGGGAGGTGGGAGTAGGGGAGGGAAAGAACATGATTCATGTAACCATGGAAAAATATTCTAAAACAAATAAATAGATAAATAAGCTTAAGAAAAAGGAAAAAAAATTGTGAAGGTATTTTCTAGAAGCCAGGAAACTAGATGTAGCTAACTTATAAGATATAACATAATCAACTTTGTAATCTTTGACCCTGATACAAATGTCAATGTATTTCCTAAAACAACAACAACAACAACAACATCTCATTCCTGTGAAGTTTTAAAAATCAAATAAAAGGAGCAGTATTTGCAGTATGTGGAGTTATTTGTATTATTTTGAACTTTTTCAGTCTTCTTAGGTTCCCATATCAAACATCCAATCAATATTTATAGCACGAATTCATATATATATATATATATGTATATATATATATATATATATAGCATATATTCAGAATCACTACCAAACCAGTTACATGTATAGCTGATAACTTCTTCCCAGGCTACTTGACTCAATGCATTATAGAAATGCAAGTACCTTTGGCACTATTTAACCCTGAAACTCTAATGCAAAATAGAGCGGAATCTTTTTTGACCAATATATAAAAGATATTGAGAACATTCCAATATATAAACACCAGATTTCAAATTATAGATTGTGGTGATGATATTTCAAATACTTGCTTCTCTCTATATACAACATGTAGGATTTATTCTATTTCCTAAAGGAATTTTAGAGCTAAAGGGATTTCTCATTTTATGAATAAATAAACTGAGGTGAGGAGGGGTAAAGTGATTTGACAAAGATCATTTCATTTGTGAAAGAGTGAAAATAGAATGTAGATCTCCTGTCTCCCAGGCCAAAGATCTTTCCAGTGAGTCACACTTCCTTCATGCTTAAATTTATTACTTTAGTTCCAAAAAATTTGAAGCTACCAACCCTAATGAAATTATCTTCAGGAAAATACAAGCCACAGAACTATGCCAATAAAATCCTATGATCTACAACCAAGAAACTAGTATTGTATTGATGTTACAAATGATGATTTTTCTAACTTGGAAACTTGGTTGAAGTGAACCAAAGAACATTTAAATGTCATTTCTTGTACTAAAAGAGGTCATTTTCAAAATGAGCAGAATAGTGGTCTGTAATGAGAGACTGTGAAAATTCTACTAAGGTTGCTGTATGACTTGGAAAAGATCATGTTATATCTTTCTTGGAAGATGCCTTCCCTAAAAAGCTTTAGCTTAGACCACACACAATCAAATTTTTTAGCATAAATCAAGGAAGAAATTAATTTAGTTGTTTTATGCTCACAGGTTCATAGGCATATAGACTAAATGTTGGAAAGGGCCCCAGTGGTTATCTAGTCATCTCTTCATTTTGCAGATGGAGAAACCAAGACCCAGGGAGGTTAAGTGACTCCCTCTTGCAGCTAGTAATGATTATCAGAGGTGGGATAATGTGGATTCAAATTGAAGTGACCATTCATATATTCATTTTTTTAATCCTTATCTTTTTTTTAGTATCAGTTCTAAGATGTAGGAGCACTAGAGCTAAGGCAATCAGAATTGAGTGACTTGCCCATACTCATATAACCAGGAAGTATCTGAAGCCATATTTGAATCTAGGTCCTCCCAAGTCCAGGCCTTGCACTCTATCCACTGTGCTACCTAGTTGCCCCAAAGATACTGGAGTGGTTTGCCATTTCCTTCTCTGGCTTATTTTTTATTCTTTTTTTTTTTTTTTTACATTTTTAAACCCTTAACTTCTGTGTATTGGCTCCTAGGTGGAAGAGTGGTAATGGTGGGCAATGGGGGGTCAAGTGACTTGCCCAGGGTCACACAGCTGGGAAGTGTCTGAGGCTGAATTTGAACCTAGGAACTTCCGTCTCTAGGCCTGACTCTCAATCCACTGAGCTACCCAGCTGCCCCCTCTGGCTTATTTTTTAAACAGATAAGGAAACGGAGGCAAATAGGGTTAGGCAATTTTCTAAGACTAACACAATTAGTAAGTGTCTGAGACTGGAGTTGAACTCAAGTGTTCCTGAGTCCAGACCAGGTGCTCTGTTCGCAGTATCACCTTGCTGTTGCATATATAATATTAGAAGGTATTTCAGGTAGCATCTTTTGGATTTAAAATTATACAAAAAACTTCATTTATTCTACTTGAAAATAATGTTTGCAAAATGATTGGGAAGAATAAGATTAAGCATTTTCCTATTTCCTTTCAGAGAAAGCCAGTTGGGTTTTTTAAAAAAAAGTTTTCCTATGCTTACTAATCTCAAAGATTAGCAACAAGCATTTGCACCTGTCATGCTTTGATTTATTAGACCAACAGAAATTGAGTCTCCAACTGACAAAACTGTACTCTCCTGAGAACATGCAGAAAACCACATTCACAGTAAGCCAGATAAAAATCACTTTCTGTAAAAAAGTGTCCAGGACAAATTGGTTATTGACAAATAACCAAGAATAATACTTTTCAGGATAGAAGAAATCTTGAAGAAGTTATGAAATCTTCAAAATGTGCTAAATTATATTATACTATTTATGGAAGACATTTTAGAAATTGGAAGATTTTTCCCCATTGCCCTTTCCCCCCCTTTTCTCCTGAGCTTGGAAATGACACAAAGAATATAGTGGAATATTTTTATAATACTGGTGTTGGGGGATAAACCCATTTCCTATTGTATCAGAATAGCCTTGTTACATAATTTCCTCCATGTAACAAGGGAAATAGCATAGTTATATCAAGTTTTTTTCCTCCTTCTCACTATAGTTATATTTCAGGAATATGGTATCACTTGGGGTATGTCTCAATCTGTATTATGATATTAGAAGTCCAACCTTTTTACCCATTACAGGAATCCCCTCTACAACATCCTTTACAATTATCTATCCAGGTTCTGCTTTGACAATTCCATTGTCCAAAAGCTTACTATCCTGTTCCCATTCTGCTATTTTGTTGAAGTGGCTCAGCAGATAGAATGCTGAGCCTGGAGTCAGGAAGACCTGAGTTCAAATCTGACCTCTTCCTAAGTGTGTGACCTTTGGCAAATCACTTAACCTCTGACAAAAGGATCCATTGGAGAAGGAAATGGCAAAATGCTTCAGTATCCTTGCCAAGAAACCTCCATGGATAGCTATGGTCAATGGGTAAGACAAGTGGGACATGACCGAATGACTGAACAACAACATTGTTTTTGAAGAGGCTTATTAGAAAATTTTCCTGTGTTTAGCTAAAACTTATTTCCTTAGGCAAAATAATAATGGCTAATATGGAAATGATATCTAAGTAAGGAGACAATCAAAATAGCATTAATTTGCTCCAATGAGTTAAAGTGAATAGTCCAGATTAACTGCATCCTATGGACTGCAAGAGCTCCTTAGTAGTTTATTCTGTCCAATTGTATGCCCCAAATCAGATGCTGGCAGCTGTTATCTGCCAAGCCCCAGAATATCCTCTTTCTTTTCTTACTGAATTCAATTCCTGGCAGAGACTCTCTGTGCCTAAATTTTTGTGGTCATACTAGAGAATTTGAACATAAATGCTAAAGATCACTCAGATGCTCCCCATTCTTCTCTATTCTCAATTCTTTTGATCTCTGCTTCAACTCATCTATAGGAATGGTCATACATTTGACTCTGACTTCCAAAAAAAGTTTTACTGCCACAATCAATAACTCAGAAATTCCTTTATTTGATGATAATCTATCATCCAATCTCTCCCCTTGCTTTACTCCTTCTAAATTCTCTCTTCTCAATTCTTTTATCCCTTGTGCTATTTGTGTTCACACTTTACCAAATCCTGACCCTGGATTATTTACAATCTCCCACTTAGTTTCTACTCACACACTACTTAAATGAAGCTGTAGGAGGAAGGAATGTGATCATACAGATTATTTAAACTACAAATTTGTTATTTAGGCTCAACTGGGCCCATTATGCAGCAAAGCAAACCTTGCACTCTTCCCTCATTGAGTCTCTATCCCATCTACCACAGCAGTTGTCTGAACATTTTTTACCTTGAGCCTACTATAGCACACTCTCCGTACACTCTCTGAATCAAGGAAATCGCTTCATACTTTACCAAGAAACCTGAGGCCATTTGCTGTTAGCCCCACTTCTAAATTTCTCTTTTCATCTCACAATCCCTTGATATCATCTTGCACTATTTCTTCTTCTTTTCTTGTCATTGAGGAAGAAATAATCCTCCTTGACATGACCACACCCTCTAAGTGCTGTGATGACTCCATCCCATCCAATCTTCATTAGAATACTGACCCAATTTCATTTTTTATTTTTTTTATTTTCCATTTTATAATAATTATTTTTTAGAATAGTTATCATGGTTACATGATTCATGTTCTTACTTTCCCCATCAACCCCCCCCCAACTTCTTCCCCACCCCTATAGCTGATGCGCATTTCCATTGGTTTTAGCATGTGTCATTGATCCAGATCTATTTTCAAATTGTTGATAGTTGCATTGGTGTGGTAGTTTCGAGTCTACATCCCCAATCATGTCCGCCTCAACCCATGAGTTCAAGCAGTTGCTTTTCTTCTGTGTTTCCACTCCTGCACTTCTTCCTCTGAATGTGGATAGCTTTCTTTTCCATAAATCCCTCAGAATTGTCCTGGGTCATTGCATTGCTGCTAGTACAGAAGCCCATTACATTCTATTTTACCACAGTGTATTGGTCTATGTGTACAATGTTCTTCTGGCTCTGCTCCTTTCACTCTGCATCACTTCCTGGAGGTCTTTCCAGTTCACATGGAATTCCTCCAGTTTATTATTCCTTTGAGTGCAATAGTATTCCATCACCAGCATATACCACAATTTGTTCAGCCATTCCCCAATTGAGGGACATACCCTCATTTTCCAGTTTTTTTTCCACCACAAAAAATTCATATATAAATATTTTCATACAAGTCTGTTTATCTAAGATCTCTTTGGGGTACAAACCCAACAATGGTATGGCTGGATCAAAGGGCAGGCATTCTTTTATAGCCCTTTGAGCATAGTTCCAGATTGCCAGACAGAATGGTTGGATCAATTCACAACTCCACCAGCAATGCATTAATGTCCCAATTTTGCCACATCCCCTCAAGCATTCATTATTCTCCTCTTCTATCATTTTAGCCAATCTGCTAGGTGTGATACCTCAGAGTTGTTTTGATTTGCATTTCTCCAATTATTAGAGATTTAGAACACTTTCTCATGTGCTTGTTGATACTTTTGATTTCTTTATCTGAAAATTGCCTACTCATGTCTCTTGCCCATTTATCAATTGGGGAATGGCTTGACTTTTTTATAAAATTGATTTAACTCCTTGTATATTTGAGTAATTAGACCCCTGTCAGTGTTTTTTTGTAATAAAGATTTTTTCCCAATTTGTTGTTTCCCTTCTGATTTTGGCTGCATTGTTTTTGTTTCTACAAAAGCCTTTTAATTTAATATAATCATAATCATTTATTTTACATTTTGTAATTTTCTCTAACTCTTGCTTGGTTTTAAAATCTTTCCTTTCCCAGAGACCTGACAAGTATACTATTCTGTGTTCACTTAACTTATTTATAGTTTCCCTCTTTATATTCAAGTCATTCACCCATTCTGAATTTATCTTGGTGTAGGGTGTGAGATGTTGATCTAAACCTAATCTCTCCCATATTGTTTTCCAATTTTCCCAGCAGTTTTTGTCAAATAGTGGATTTTTGTCCCAAAAGTTGGGCTCTTTGGGTTTATCATACACTGTCTTGCTGACATCACTTACCCCAAGTCTATTCCACTTATCCTCCCTTCTGTCTCTTAGCCAGTACCATACCATTTTGATGACTGCTGCTTTATAATAGAGTTTAATATCTGGTACTGCTAGGCCACCTTCCTTCACATTTTTTTCATTATTTCCCTTGATATTCTTGATCTTTTGTTATTCCAAATGAACTTTGTTATAGTTTTTTCTAATTCAGTAAAAAAGTTTTTTAGTAGTTTGATAGGTATGGCGCTAAATATGTAAATTAATTTGGGTAGAATGGTCATTTTTATTATGTTAGC